>NW_026555253.1:0-6462 GCF_021234165.1 Pteronotus mesoamericanus
TTTTTTTTTATTATTTTTTTTAATTTTTTAATTAATTTATTTACTTTTTAAATACATTTGTCTCTGCCTTCCCCCTCTCTTTCCCTTGCCCCCTCCCACCTTCCCTCCCTCAGCTCTTCCCCTTTGGTTTTGTCCATGAGTCCTTGCTATATGTTCCTTGACTTTCCCCTTCCCTTCCCTTTCCCTGCCCCCCCCCTTCCCTCTTGTCTCTGTTGATTTCTTTTCCTTTCAGTGTTGCTGGTCATATTTGCCTTGCTTCTTTCCATTGTTGGTTAGGTTCCGCTTATGGGTGAGATCATATGGTATTTGTCTTTCGCCCCCTGGCTTATTTCGCTTAGCATGATGCTCTCCAGTTCCATCCATGCTGTCGCAAAGTTTAGTACTTCTTTTTTTCTTTCTGCTGCGTAGTATTCCATTGTGTATATGTACCATTACTTTTTGATCCAATCATCTACTGATGGGCATTGAGGTTGCTTCCAACACTTGGCTATTGTAAATTGTGCTGCTATGAACATTGGGGTGCATAGGTTCTTTTGTATTGGCGTTTTGGTGTTCTCAGGGTATAGTCCCAGCAGGGGAATCACTGGATCAAAAGGCAGTTCCATTTCTCAGCTTTCTGAGGAAATTCCACACTGCTTTCCATAGTGGCTGCACCAGTCTGCATTCCCACCAACAGTGGACTAGAGTTCCCTTTTCTCCACAGCCTCGCCAGCACCTGTTGTTTGTGGATCTGTTTATGATGGCCATTCTGACCGGTGTGAGGTGGTACCTCCTGGTGGTTTTGATCTGCATTTCTCTAATGGCTAGTGATGCAGAGCATCCTTTCAAATGCCTCTGGGCCCTCTGTATCTCCTCCTTAGAAAAGCATCTGCCCAGGTCCTTTACCCATTTTTTGATTGGATCGTTTGTCTTCTTGGAGTCAAGTCGAGTGAGTTCTTTGTATATCTTGGAGATCAAACCTCTATCTGATGTATCATTAGCAAATATATTTTCCCAGATGGTTGGCTCCCTTTTAATTTTGCTGATGTTTTCTAGCCGTGCAGAAGCTTCTTATTTTGATGAGGTCCCACTTGTTTATTCTTTCCTTTATGTCCCTTGCTTTAGGAGACATATCAGTGAAAAAAATTGCTGCGTGGGATATCTGAGAGTTTCCTGCCAATGTTCTCCTCTAGGACTTTGATGGTGTTACGACTTATATTTAAGTCTTTTATCCATCTTGAGTTTATTTTTGTGTATGGTGTCAGCTGATGATCCAATTTCAATTTTTTGAATGTAGCCATCCAGCTCTCCCAACACCATTTGTTGAAGAGGCTGTTATTGCTCCATTTTATGCTTCTGCCCCCTTTGTCAAATATTAGATGTCTATAGAGACCTGGGTTTATATCTGGGCTTTCTATTCTGTTCCACTGGTCTATGGGTCTGTTCTTGTGCCAGTACCAGATTGTTTTGAGTATAGTGGCTTTGTAGTAGAGTTTGATGTCCCGTATTGTGATCCCTCCTACTTTGTGTTTCTTTCTCAAAATTGCTGCGGCTATTCGAGGTCGTTTATGGTTCCATATAAATTTTTGAAATGTCTGTTCTATTTCTGTGAAATACGTCATTGGTATCTTAATAGGGATTACGTTAATCTATAAATTGCTTTGGGTAGTATGGACATTTTAAGGATATTAATTCTTCCAATCCATGTGCACGGTATATGCTTCCATTTATTTGTGTCTTCCTTAATTTCTTTTTCAATGTTGTATAGTTTTCTGCACTTACAGGTCTTTTGTGTCTTTGGTTAAATTTATCCCTAGGTACTTTATCTTTTTCGTGCTATATCGAATGGTATATTTTTCCTGATTTCTTCTTCTTCTATTGCATTGCTGGTGTACAGAAACGCCTTTGATTTCTGAATGTTGACTTTGTATCCTGCTGTTTTGCCAAATTCACTTATTAGGTTGAGGAGTTTTTTGGTAGAGTCTACAGGGTTCTCTATGTACACTATCATGTCATCTGCAAACAATGATAGTTTTACTTCCTCCTTTCCTATTTGGATGCCTTTTATCTCTTTCTCTTGTCTGACCGCTGTGGCTAGGACTTCCAATACGATGTTGAAAAGAAGCGGTGAGAGCGGACATCCTTGTCGTGTTCCCGATCTTAGTGGGAAAGCTTTCAGTTTTTGCCTGTTGAGTATGATATTGGCTGTAGGTTTTTCATATGTGGCCTTTATTACGTTGAGGAATGCCCCATTGATTCCCATTTTGCTGAGTGTTTTGATCATAAATGGCTGCTGTACCTTGTCAAATGCTTTTTCTGCATCTATCGAGATGATCATGTGGTTTTTGTCTTTTCTTTGATTTATGTGGTGTATCACGTTTTACTGATTTGCGTATATTGAACCATCCCTGCATCCCTGGGATGAATCCCACTTGATCGTGATGGATAATCTTTTGAATGTATTGCTGGATGCGGTTTGCCAATATTTTGTTGAGGATTTTAGCATCTATGTTCATCAGTGAAATTGGCCTGTAGTTTTCTTTCTTTGTAGGGTCTTTATCTGGTTTTGGGATCAGGGTGATGCTGGCCTCATAGAAGGAGTCTGGCAGTCTTCCCTCCTCTTGGATTTTTTGGAATAGTCTGAGAAGGACAGGGGTTAGCTCTTACTGAAATGTTTTGTAAATTCTCCTGGGAAACCGTCTGGCCCTGGACTTTTGTGTGCTGGGAGTTTCTTGATGACTGCTTCAATTTCCCCAACTGTTATCGGTCTGTTCAAGCTTTCTGTTTCTTCCTCCTTCAGTGTTGGAAGATTATACTTTTCTAAAAATTTGTCCATTTCATCCAGATTTTCAAATTTCTTCGCATATAATTGTTCATAATAGTTTCTGATGATCCTTTTGTATTTCTGTGGTATCAGTTGTTATTTCTCCTCTCTTTCATTTCTGATATTATTAATTTGGGTCCTCTCCCTTTTTTCTTGATGAGTCTGCTCAAAGGTTTGTCCACTTTATGAATCTTTTCAAAGAACCAGCTTCTGGATTGGTTGATCCTCTGAATTGTTCTTTTTGTCTCTATGTCATTCAGTTCTGCTCTCATCTTGACTATTTCCTTCCTTCTACTTGCTCTGGGATTTATTTGTTGTTTCTCCAGTTCTTCAAGTTGTCGTGTTAGGTCTTTTATTTGAAATGTTTCTATCTTTTTAAGGTAAGCCTGTATTGCTATGAACTTCCCTCTCAGGACCGCCTTTGCTGTGTCCCATAGGTTTTGGACAGTTGTCTGTTCATTTTCATTTGTTTCCAGAAATTTTTTTGATTTCTTCTCTTATCTCATTATTGACCCATTCATTGTTTAAAAGTGTACTGTTCAGTCTCCATGAGTTTCCAAGTTTTTGAAGTTTCTCTTTGAGTTTGATTTCGAGTTTCAAGGCCTTGTGGTCTGAGAAAAAGTTTGGTATTATTTCAATTTTCCTGAATTTACTGAGGCTTGCTTTGTGTCCTATCATGTGGTCTATCTTTGAAAAACTGCCATGAGCATTTGAAAAGAATGTGTATTTTTTCTTCTTTGGGATGTAAGATTCTATATATGTCAGTTAAGTCTCTTTGATTCAGTGTTTCATTCAGCGCCACGATATGTTTATTAATGTTTTGTTTGGAAGATCTGTCCATTTTGGACAGTGGGGTGTTGAAATCCCCTACTATCAGTGTGTTGCTATCTATATCTTTTTTGAAGTCATCCAACAATTTCCTTATAAACTTGGGGGCTCCTATATTGGGAGCATATAAGTTTACAATGTTGATGTCTTCTTGATAGATTCTTCCTTTAAGTATGATAAAGTGCCCCTCTGGGTCTCTCTTTATGGCCTTTGCTTTGAAATCGACTTTGTCTGATACAAGTATGGCAACGCCAGCCTTTTTCTCATGTCCATTTGCTTGGAATATTATTTTCCATCCCTTTACTTTCAATCTGTGTAGGTCTTTTGCTCTGAGGTGGGTCTCTTGTAGGCAGCATATGTGTGGGTCATGTTTTCTTATCCATTACAGCTACCCTGTGTCTTTTGATTGGGGCATTTAGTCCATTCACATTGAGAGATATTACTGATAGAAACTTACTCATCTTTTCTCTTTGTACTTCTGTTCCTCTCTGTCTCATTCTTTTCCTTCATCTGCTTAAACCAGTCCCCTTAGCATATCTTGGAGTGCTGGTTTGGTAGAGATGTATTCTTTTAGCTGTCTTTTGTCTGGGAAACTCCGTATTTCTCCTTCTATTTTAATGGAGAGCCTAGCTGGGTAGAGCAGCCCTGGCTGTAGGCCCTTGCTTTTCATGGCTTGGAATATTTGTTGCCATTCCCTTCTGGCTTGAAGTGTTTCTGTTGAGAAGTCAGCTCCTAGGCGTATCGGGGCCCCCTTGTATGTTACTTTCTCCTTCTCCCTTGCTGCCTTGAGTATTCTCTCTTTGTCTTTGACATTTGCCATTTTAATGATGATGTGTCTTGGAGTGGACCTCCTTGGGTCCTTCTTGAGTGGGGTCCTCTGTGCCTCCTGGATCCATGAGAGCCTTTCTCTCCTCAAATTAGGGAAATTTTCCATCATTACTTTTTCGAGAGGTTCTCTATTCCTTGCTCCTCTTCTTCTCCTTCTGGTATCCCTAATATACGGATATTATTGCGTTTCAGGTTGTCCTGCATTTCCCTAAATGCTTCTTCATTCTTTTTGAGCCGTTTTTCCATTTCTTGCTTTTTCTGGGAGCTTTTTTCTACCTTATCCTCCATCTCACTGATTCGATCCTCAGCTTCATCCAGCCTGCTTTGGATTCCTTCTACTGTGTTCTTCAATTCAGAAATGGTATTCTTCATATCCTCTTGTGTCTTCTTGATAGTTTCTATGTCCTTTTCCAGGCTGATATAGTTTGCTGTAAGATCCTGATAGTTTCTCTGCAGTTTCTCATAGTTCTCTTTGAGCTGGCTGAGCTCATTGAGCTTCTTTAGAACCATTGTTTTAAATTCCATATCTGATAGTTCCCTTGCCTCTATTTCATTGAGCTCTCTCTGTGGGGAGTCCCCTTTTCCACTCATTTGGGGAGAACTTCTTTTTCTTCCCATTTTTGTGAGAGTCTGTTAAGTATTTTTTGTCCTTTACTTTTCTTTCTGGGCTTGCTCTCTGATGATGTCAGTTGTTGACCCTATAGGGCCTTGGGTTGTTTGTTTGAGCCTTTCAGGAGTCTAATGCCTGTGTCTGACTCCTGCTTGGAGCAGCTCTGTGACCCCTTCGGTCAGGGCTGGGCTATTTTTGGGATCTCTCTGCGCTCTCAGGAGAGCTCCTTGAGCGCGTTCCCAGCGCGGCAGGGTCCCCCACCTGCCTGGGCTCGCATGTGTTTGCCCCAGACCAGGGGGGTTATTCGCGACCTCCCGTGCTCATCTGACCTCCCTGGCACGCGAGCTTCGCGGCACTGGTCAGTTTAGAGTCTTCTATTGTGTGTTTTCCCCGCTTTTGGCTCTTTGGGTGCGTTGCTTGCCCTCGCCAAATGGGGACTACGGAAATGGGAGGAAATCAGCTCTCCTGTTAATCCTGTTTCTGGTCTCTCCTCCAGGGACTCTGGGCAGCTCTACTTATTTTGTGGGCCGCTCCGCAATCGCGGCGGGTAGGTCAATTTATGCCTGCCCTTGCCCCTCTGTGCAATCCCTCGCAGGCCGTATGGGTGCCAGTCTGTGGGAGGCCTTGCCGGCAGGTGGAAGCGTTCGCCAGCCCGCGTGGGTCACACACACGCTCGCCAACCCTCGCCAGTCACTCGGCGCAAGTGTGCGCGCCTGCTCTGGGTGTTTTGGGGGTGTCTATGTTTGCTTTTTCGGCTTTTGGCTCTTTGGGGGGTGTGGCCTCTTCCTCGCGCAATGGAGACTTCGGCAAGGAGAAGGAGTCAGGACTCCCCAGTTCCTCCTCCCGTTCTTTCCCCAATGCCTCCGTTTAGTCTCCCCCCTCAGGGGCCTCTGGGCAGTTCTGTGACCCCTTCAGGCCGAGGATCCAACCCCTGTGCGGACTGTGTTTCAATCGCAGGCAGTCTGGTTCATGCGCGCCCGCTTCTGCCTCTTTGGGGTCGCGCCTTTCCAGCCCACAATGGAGACTACCGATCGGGGGAGGGAGTTGGGACTCCCCGGTTCCTCCTCCCGTTCTTTCCCCAATGCCACTGTCTCCAGTCTCTCCTCAAGGCTCTCCCAGACAGTCTGCACTCAGCCCCGCAGGTCACACGCGCACAAGCTGTGTGCGGAGCGCACAAAAGGCAGGTTAATTGATTCCCTTATGCCTGAGCGAGATGGTAGCCGTTGGGATGTGTGAGAGTCGAATCCGCTGTCCGCGGCACCAAGGCTCCTCTCCCACTATCGCTCCACTGCTTTCCGGGTGATTACTCCATTATTTAGTTGCAATTCCAGTTTGGTTTTGGGAGGAGGTCAGCGTGACTCCCTTTCACTCCTCCGCCATCTTTTTTCTCTCT
>NW_026555254.1:0-15976 GCF_021234165.1 Pteronotus mesoamericanus
AATGACTCATGGGCTGCAGTTCCCACTGGGGCCCTCTGGGTGTGTGGCTTACATGGGTGGCCTTACTTGCCCAGAAATTGGACTGGCCATTGTACCTGGGGGTGTCCTTATCTGTCTTCCCAAGTTCAGAAGACTCTCACAATCCAGCCAGTCAGTCGGGAAGGTTTTAAAGCACAACACCAGGTAAAGCTACTCAGCCATTTTTTCTCCTCAAGCTGCTTCCATAGTCACTGACTGAGATAACTGCTTTGGCTTTGCACACTGCTCATGTGTTGAATGAAGCACATGATTCCTTAAGCCTCTTAAATGAGGAGGTGTATCAATTGTGGAAAGTAGCCGTACAAAATTACATGATTTTAAACATGCTCACTGCATCACAGGTTAGCTATGTGCCCTAGTTGGGGCCGAATGCTGTGTATACATTCCAGGTGTCCATCATGTTAGCCAAGCTCTATGGGCATTAGCTTCTGAAACCCATGCTACTGAATGCCTAACAGCTGATCCCCTGCAGGAATGTGGGCACCCTTAACTACTGAATGACAGTGGGTCCTTGCTGTCTTGGGCACAGTGCTTATGTTTTGGCTACATGCTGCTGCAGCTTGTACTGCTGTTGCAGCATTTGGGTACAGGGCTCTGCCCTCCTCGCCAAGGGATCCTATGTGGAAGACATCCTCACATAGATTGTACAGTGAGGAACCCTAAAGGGGTGGAATGTAGGGACAATGGACTCGGTCAGGCTTCCTCAACCTGATGTCCAGGCAACTATGACTCAGCTGTGTTCATGTAACCTTGAGTAGAGGCTTGCAATCTCATATAACCAGAAGGTCAGATATTGCCACCTTGCTGGCTTTGTGTTCTCTTAGTATATAAAGGAGTCAGGACTTTCCTCCAGCATGCATGGATCACCCCACCCCAGAATAAAGGTTGACATCCCAACGGCTCTGCGTATTTTCTTCTGGCTGCCTGAATCCCACATTAACCTCCCCAAGCTCAAACACCTGCAGGACAATCCTTCTATAGTATGCTGCTAATCTAGTAAACATGTTTCTCTGAGTTCTCTGAGTCATTCTAGCATATTAATCAAATCCAAGGACAGGGGTCATTGGAACTTCTAATCTATATTCAATAGGTAAGAAACACCAGTTACAACTGGACTTCAGATTGATGTCCAACGGGAGATGGGCAGAAACAAGTAGGATTATCCCTGAATTTGTGGGATTTGACACTATCTCCAGGTAGTATCATAATTGAATTAGATTTGTGAGTTAATTGCTTGGTGATGTGGACAAAACATACACACAAATGTGTGGACAAATCCTTCAGGATTTGTACTATATCTTAAAATTTATGGGTGGTCATCAATAGGGTGACTATGTATTACAATTTGCACATTACTGTTTTTCTAGTATCCTGCCCAATAGATAAAAGTATCATTTATATCGCAAATTAGATAATCAACCTAATTATCAGTAAACTCTCCTATCTTTCAAGTGTCTCTCTTACAATAATGGCAACTTGTTGTTCCCTCGGGACATTGCTTCCACTGTAGCCCTCTCAAGTAGAAGTTGCTTTTCCTCTCACATCACTCATATCTCAAAGCCTAGAGGTAGTATATTCCTCTTTGATGGTCATTGCAACTTTCCATCCTACTTGGTGGCTCTATCTTCCTTTTTCATTAACAGCCTCCAGCCCTTCTGAAGTATATTATCAGACTGTGTTACACCTTGCCCTCACTCACTGATAAACTCAGCACCTACTTCCCACCACTACTCTATTACTCTTGGGAACTCTCACACCCCAAAAGTTACACATCCAATTCAATAGCTTCCTGATTTTTTAACTATATAGATTTTTTAAAAATCTACTCCTTTACCAAACCTCAGCATCATTTCTATGGTCACACACTAGAAATTGTTATCAGTATTAACTATACCACCTTTGAAATTTCAATTTCAAACTCCCTGTTCTCTGATGGTCACTTACAAGCTTATTCACTGTAGAATGCCCATTCCAATAATTCTCTGACCTCATTAAGACCTCCAATCAATGATCATACTAATTTTTCACTATTCATGGTCCCAATATCCTTCTTCCCTCCTTATACAGCTTAGATACCATGGTTTAACATAACACATTATTCCAGCTCCCTGTCTCTCCTTCCTTTGTGCTCATCTAAAAACACCCCAATCCAATGATCTGCTTACTCCAGAACCATGCACCACAGCAGCATATCTCACACACACACACACACACACACACACACACACACACGCACACACACACACTCCACATAGCCATGCTGACCAGACCTACTTCAAATTTACATTCATATATCTGAAAGGAGCACATAAGAATGCCAAACAATCCTTCTTTCTCCCCTAGTAAATCCACTCTCTAGATAACTATTTCATGAGTTCTCTCTACATCCATCTCAATATCCCCCGTCACACTTAGTTGATAACTTTGTTACGTTATTCACAGAAAAAAAAATGCAATCAGATAAAAATCTTTCTTTTTTCTTCAAGTCTGCCAATCTATGCATATAGTCATTCTTAATATCACATATCTCTAAAAAATTCCTCTTTGATGTCTCTGAACTATTATTTCTCTAAAAAATTTTTAACAGTTATTTATATGTGCTTCCTTATCACTATTTAGCACAAAACTGAGTCACCTCCTCCAGCAAGGCCTTTCCCACTACTGTGACTAAAGTCTCATTGTACAATTTTATAGGACCCCTTTGAATAGCAGTTATTAGATACATTATTTTATTAAATAATTTTATTATGGTATGTCTTCAACCACCAAAACTTTAACTTCTTGGACACAAGGATTCTGTCTTCTACATCATTGTATTCTCTATTACTTAAAATAGCATCTGGCACATAGTAAGAGCTAAATAAAAATATCTATTAAATAAATGGTTTATTGGACTGGTTACTGAGAAACACTAAGTAAACCAAGATCTCCACTAATAGACATAAGAGACAGAACTTACACACATTTTTACTATATACTGAAACCTGATATTTTTATGTATACCCAAGCCTTCTTCACTAATAATATCATCCTATCCATTATCCAAAATAATGGTAAATGCATGGAGAGAGATAATATCCAATAGATTCTTTGATGCTAAACACTGTAATTCATATATTTCAAATTAAATATTTACATTTTAATAAGGCTGTTTTAACAAAACACAGCAATTACATTTTTACAAACAATTCAAATACCTTTTTTCAATTACAGTTTACACTCAATATTATTTTGTATTAACTTCAGATGTACAGCATAGTGGTTAGATAATCATCTACTTTACGAAGTGTTCCCACCAATATTTCCAGTACACACCTGGCACCATACATATTTATTATATTAGTGACTATATTCCTTATGCTGTATTTTATGTCCCTGTGCCTGTTTTGTAACCACCAATCTGCACTTTTCAATCCCTTCACCCTTTTCTTTTATTGTTGTCAATTACAGTTGTCCCCATTTTCTCCCGATTACTCTCCCCTGCTCTACCCACCCTTACCTCCTACATTCATTCAATCCTCCCTCCTCCCCCCGCTCCGTTGTCTTTGTCCATGGTTCCTTTACACATGTCCCTTGATGACCCTTCCCCTTCTTTCCCCCAATATACCCCTCTCTCTTCCTCTCAGGTCACTGTCAGTTTGCTCTTTATTTCCATGTCTCTGGTTCTATTTTGCTCATTTTTTTGTTTTGTCTATTAGGTTCCACTTATAGGTGAGACCATAGAGTATTTGTCTTTCACCACCTGGCTTATTTATTTCACTTAGCATAATGCTCTCCAGTTCCACCCATGCTGTTGTGAAGGGTAGGAGTTCCCTCTTTCTTTCAGCTGCGCAGTACTCCATTGTGTAAATGTACCACAGGTTTCTGATCCACTCATTTACTGATGGGTATTTAGGCTGTTTCCAGCACTTGGCTATTGTAAATTGTGCTGCTATGAACATTGGGGTGCATAGGTCCTTTTGAATTGTTTAGGATATAATGCCAGCAGTGGAACTGCTGGGTCAAAAGGCAATTCCATCTTTAGCTTTTTGAAGAAATTCCATACTGTTTTTCATAGTGTCTGCACCAGTCTACATTCCCACCAACAGCACATTAGGGTTCCCTTTTCTTCACCAGGACTTGTTTGTTTATTTGTTTATGATGCCATTCTGACCAGTGTGAAGTGGTATCTCATTGTAGTTTTTTAAAAAAAAATGTTTAAGATTTTATTTATTTATATTTAGAGAGAAGGGAAAGGAGAAAGAGACGGAGAGAAATACCAATCTATGGTTGCCTCTCGCACACCCCCCACTGGGCACCTGGCCCTGAAACCAAGGCATGTGCTCTGCCTGGGAATCAAACCAGCAACCCTTTAGTTTACAGGCCAGCACTCAATCCACTGAGCCATATCAGCCAGGGCTCACTGTGGTTTTAATTTGCATCTCTCCAATGGCTAGTAATGCTAAGCATCCTTTCATGCCTCTGGGCCTTCTGTATGTCCTCCTTCAAGAAGTGTCTGTTCAGGTCTTTTGCCCATTTTGAATTGGATTGTCTGTCTTCCTGGTGTGGAGTTGTGTCCCGTCACCTAGTCCCCCAACACCTCTTCCTCTGGCATCCATGAGTTTGTCCTCTGTATCTAAGAGTCTGTTTCTGTTTGTTTATTTATGTTGCTTTTTAGATTCCACATGTAACTAAAATAATATGGTATTTGTCTTTCTCTGACTGACTTATTGCACTAAGCATAATACCCTCTTCAAACTTTTGTTATCCAAAATATAGTAAAAGCATTATTCAAAATAATTATTGTCATTAGTAATTTATTACTTTTAAAGTAAAAATTAATTTTAACATTTTATTAATAACAGCAAAAATTAGATATTATAAATCATAAATGTTTAGTTCTAAGTAAATACTATTATACCTCATCAACAAAGATATTAATAAATTATAAGCTAAAATGAGGACCAATATTCTTAAAAGAAATAAAATCAATTAGCACAAACGAAAAACCAATAAATGACATCATAGTCCACTTTTCTATTTTTATTATTGTTCAAGCACAGTTGTCTCCATTTTCCCCTCACCACTCTCCCCTGCCCCACCAAGCCCCACCTCCCATCCTCAATCCTATCCCACTTTGGCTTTGTCCATGGGTCCTTTATACATTTCCTTGATGACTTTTCCCCTTCTTTCCCACATTATCCCCCTCCGTCCTTCCCTCTGGTTACTGTCAATTTGTTCTTTATTTCAGTGTCTCTGGTTGGCCAAAATGTTTTTTGGTTTTTTCGAAGATGGCTCTAGTGGTACTTAGTTGTCTTTAACTTCATTGGAAACAATTTTGTTAGATTGTACTGTGACAGCTGTCATATCAGCATGCATTTTAGAAGAAACTTACCAAAAATTGGTGAACTTTTGTGTAGCTATTTTTAATACTGAAGATGGAAGAAAATAATAAAGCATAATTTGCTGAAAATGTTGCTTATTTCAAGAAAGGTAAAAATGCAACTGAAATGCTAAAAAAAAAAAAAAAAAAAAAGATTTACAAAGTGTATGGAAAAGGTCCTGTGACTGATTGGACATGTCAAAAGTGGTTTGCAAAGTTTCAAGGCTGAAGATTTCTCACTGGATAATGCTCCATGGTCAGATAGATCAGTTGAAGTTGACAGCAATCAAATAGAGACATTAATTGAGAACAATCAATGTTATACTACATGGGAAGTAGCTAACATACTCAAAATATCAAAACCAATCAAGGTATTGGTGAAATGAAAAATGTGTCCTTTATTTTACAGAAAAAAACTAAACAAAGTTTTTGATCAAGTCAATACTTTAACTTATTGAATAAACACTTTATAAATTAAAGAACTAGTTAATTGATTAAGGTATTTTACCTTAAAGTTATTCATTACTTCTATTAATTTTTACTTTTATCTCAATGACAAAATGGTTATTTTGGATACCTACAATACCATAATTGTAGGTATTTCAGAAATGGAAAAAGCAAAAGCTTATATTTTAGATCCATAATCTAGGTTTTTCATGTACATTTAAAAATGTTCATTGACTCTGTTGAGAAGCAACTTTAGAAATGTAATTATTTAATAAAGCCTAAATAAAGTACAATTTATATTTATGAAATCTGATGACCATACTGTAAATTATCAACTTTTTCATACCAACTGGTATTTCCCACAAAATTACATATACACAAAAAGGTAAGATTTTCCACCTTGTAAATAACATATTTGGGGACAGAAATGTGTAAATGAGGTTTGCATGCATGATCAAGGAAGAGCAGTACATCTGTAATTGAAATAATCCTGAGGCAGATGTACTTTTTAAAACGTTTTAATTCCTCCCCTGGTCAGGTGACTTAGTTCGTTGGAGGACTGTGGTGTCCACCAAAACGCTGCGGGTTTGATCCCCAATCAGTGCACATACCTAAGTTGCTGGTTCACTCCCCAGTCAGGACACATATGGGAGGCAACCAATCTGTTTCTCTCTCACACCAATGTTACTCTCTCTGTCTCTCTCTCCCCCTTTCCCTCTTTCTAAAAAAAATCAGTTAACTGATCCTTGGGTGAGGATTAAAATATAATAATAAATAAAATGTTTTAATTCCTTTATATACTTTTAAATAAAATAACAGTAAATTATAATTTGTATTCAAAGGATATCACCTTGTTTTTTATTTTTTTATTGTTCAATTACCGTTTTCCCACCTTTTCCCCTGTTGCTCTCCCCTGCCCCACTCACCCCCTCCAACTTGTTTTTTTTAAATCCCTTATTAAAAAGTGTCTTAGAAAACTAAAAATGGAACTACCTTTAGACCTGCCAGTTCAACTGCTGGGATAACACCCTAAGAATCCTGAACACCAATTCAAGAGAACCTATGCACCCCAATGTTCACAGTTGCACAATTTACAATAGCAAAGTGCTGGAAGCAACCTAAGTGCCCATCAGTAAATGAGTGGATCAAAAAACTGGTATATTTACACAATGGATACTACACAACACACACACACACACAAAAAGGAGCTCCTACCCTTCCTGACAGCGTGGATGGAATGTGAGAGCATTACGTTAAGCGAAATAAGCCAGGGGGTGAAAGATAAATACCATGTGATCTCACCTAGAAGTGGAACCTAATCAACAAAACAAACAAGCAAGCAAAATATAACCAGAGACACTACAATAAAGAACAAACTGACAGTAATCAGAAGGAAGAGGGGAGGGTATAATGAGGGAAAGAAGGAGAATGGCCAAGTCAAGGAACATGTATAAAGGATATATGGACAAAGCCAAAGTAGGGTAGGATTGAGGGTGGGAGGTGCAGTAGGTGGGGTAGGGGAGAGTGGCAAGGGAAAAATGGAGATAACTGTACTTGAACAGCAATTTTTTTTAAGTTTCTTTAAAAAATAATATAACTGTTAATTCCAGTGAACAATTATTCAAGACTAAAAAACAATTACTTGATTCTATAATACACTTTTTTTAATAGAGTAAGGTAACCAAGTAATCAGTATGGAGCAAGTCTCGGAGCACTGCTGACATCCTGACCAAATTTTAATATAAAAGTGAGATCTGTTAAGACCCCTGTATGATATTTTGTAAAGATAAATTTTCTGCAAGAATACATGAAAACTTGAAAGAAAATTGGTACACAGGATAAGAATGATAGAAAAGGATCCCTGACTGGTGTGGATAAGTGGGCTTAGTGGTGTGGATAAGTGGGCTTAGTGTCATCCCACAAACTGAAAGGTTGCTGGTTTGATCCCAGTCAGGGCACATGCCTGGGTTGCAGGCCAGGTCCCCAGTTGAGGGCATGAGAAAGGCAACTAATCAACATTTCTCTCCCACACTAATGTTTCTCTCCCTCTCTTTCTCCCTCCCTTCCCTCTCTCTAAAAATAAATAAATAAAATTTTTTTAAAAAAGCATAATAGAAAAGAGGACATTGAGGGTGATAAGAGAAGAAGAGGAAGAGTCTGGGAAGGAAGAAAAAGTGTGAAGAGAAAGGAGGAAAATATAGGTGACCATAGTGGATAATACTGTATTGTAAAATAAAACTTACTAAGATGAAAAACTTAAATGTTATCACCAAAAAAAAAAAAAAAGGGAGGGGAATAAGTGATGTGAGAACATGTTAATTAGCCTGATGGGGGAGACCCTTTAATAATTAATATGTATCAAATCATCATGTTGTACACTTTAAATATTTTACAAGTATATTTGTCAATGATGCCTCAATAAAGCAGAAAAAAAGAGAAAGGGGGAAGACTATGCTAAGAAAATCCAATGAATGTAACATTTATATTGGACAAGTTAAAAGGTAGTGATTAATTCTATGCTATGGGACACAATTAAAAGCAAAGTTTCATTACATCTAAAACAGTAATATTTATCTAAAAAATATTCACTCATACCTATTTTTAAAGCATAGTGGAAGTCCAGTTAAATAGAACTTTTAGGTTTCACTAAATCAAACCCAATTTTTCACTTAGAGCATCAAAACATTTATTATTATACCAATGACAATTATATCCAAGAGTCAACTATTTATTTTATTTATTTTTGTTTTATGGTTACAGTTGTACTGCCTTTTCCCCACTGCTCACTCCTACTCTGTCCTCACTATTCCCACAGCCAGTGCCGCCCATTATCCATGAGTAAACTATTTAACTCCCTGATTCAGTATCATCCAATGGAAAGGAGTCTCTAATGACTCAACTTATATTTTTAAACAGCCAATTTGGGGCTCTTCTACATAATCACTAAAAATAGTGGTAGTGGTTTAGGGGGGAAAAAAACTAACATTGCAATGGTCATGGCTAAGGAAACAGGTTTGAAGTCTTAACATGAGGGACCATAATTTTTCTTATTGTAAGTCCTATGTAAAAGCTGGCAAGCACTGTGACTTGCTTCATATACTATAGTTCTTGATCGTTTATACTGACGTGCATAAGAAACTCTAAATACCACATATTACACAGTGACTGAAACCCACCAGAAGTGAGCTGACTAAACATAGTCACACTGCATATTAGATGACACTACTTTCTGATTTACATGGTTTAAGTAACAATTCACAAAACAATCGCCCCACAAAATGTAAGTTAAAGTGTACATGTAAAGCCTACTATCAGTTACAAATCCACAAAACCAGGAGTTAATCCAGGCAAATCAAGGACATAAAAACATCTGAATTTAAAAGCCAACTTATACAACAAAAAAGTAAAAACATTTAAAAGCCAAATTAAATTTTCAGTTAACCATTCAGATAATACTACACACTTTGAGAATTTTTAGAAGATAAAAATGTCATCACAGATTTTAAGACTGTTTAATGAGAGCAAGTAATTGGAGAAAAATTGTAGACTAGAGATTAAATGAAATCATATTGCTAAGAGGTCAGTAAAAATAAAAAATTATTTAAATAACTTAAGAGGTTTATAGTAATTTCGAAAACTATACATATTTTCATTTAAAAGTTTTATACATTTCCAAAAATCACTAAATTTTAAACTGTTACATTAAAAACTACCCTAAAATGCTGTATTTAAAAGATAAAAGTAGTAATTACTCTTAAAAAGCAACAAAAATTAAAGTAAAATTATAAAATTTAAACAGTGTCTTCGGCATGAACTTTATCTTTTTCCAAAAGTTTGTTAAGAAATGGTTATACATTATTACATACTCTTTTCTTTTCTATTATAACTAGATAATCACTTGATACTAGGTGGTTTAGATTAATGAGTTAATTTGTCTTTAAATCCAGGAAAAATCAACAGTAAAAGATATACATCTAACTCATCCTATTTCAAAATACTATCTACATAGTTTCCCTAGACATTCATTACTATTCTAATTATTACCAGCATTAAAGCTTTTAATAAGGGTCTACCCCAGGTCAACAATAAACTAATAAATAAAGATTTAAAATGATAAGAGGGAGAAAAAAGATGGCGGAGGAGTGAATGGGAGTCATGCTGACCTCCTACCAAGACCAAACTGGAATTGTGACTAAATAGTGGAGAAATCACCTGGAAAACAATGGAATGGTAGTGGGAGAGGAGCCTTGGAGCTGCGGACAGACAGTGGAGACAACTTTCACACATCCCAGCAAGTGAGAAGTGCGGTGGAGGCTCATGAGGGTAGCCTGGGCGCCTACGGGCACCAGCACCAGAGGGACATTGAAACAGCCAGTTGGATCTCCCTGAGAAGAACAGGGTCTGAATAATAAACAGGGACCCCTATACTACACCAGCTGAAACCAGGAAAACACAGACAAAACGCAACCCTAAAAAGCTTAGGGGTGCTCTCTGCCAGAAACAGGCAGCTGGAGATGCAAAGAGACATTTAAAGGGCCAACACAAAAATTTGCACTGGCAGCCACCCTCCTTGATCTCTGGGTAGAGGCAGCAGCAAAGTGGGCTGGTGCCTGAGGAAAGATTGGTGAGGAAAACTTTGTGAAGAGAACTGAGACAGTGGCCAGCAGAGCCTCAGTGATAACTCACCTCCAACTCTGCAGCTACCATCTTGCTCAGGCATAAGGGAATCAATTAACCTGCCTTTTGCGTGCTCCTCACACAATTTGTGTGCTTGTGAGCTGGGGGGCTGAGTGCAGACTGGCTGGAAGAAATAGAGGATCCCTGGCTGAAGGGGTCACAGAACTGCCCAGAGAACCCTGAGGAGAGACTGGAGACAGATACGTTGGGGAAAGAACAGGAGGAGGAACCAGGGAGTCCCAACTCCTTCTCCTTTCCGTAGTCTCCATTGTGTGTGGGCAGGCCATGCCCCCAAAGAGCCAAAAGCTGAAAAGCACACATAGACACCCCAAAACCACCCAGTGCAGGCACGCGTGCACACGTGAGCGGCCGGCGAGGGTTGGCAACGGTATGTGAGGACCCGCGACCACGCAGGCTGGGGAGGGCTCCGGCAGACCGGCATCCAGGGGTCCTGTGAGGGACTGCACAGATCGGCGAGGGCACATGTGAACTGATGCCCTCAGAGGTCCATCAGTGCAGAGCAGTCTGCAGAATCAGTGGATATCCGGCCGAAGGGGTCACAGAGCTACCCAGAGACCCCTGAGGAGAGACTGGAGACAGAGGCGTTGGGGAGTCCTGGTGCTCACTCTTCCCTAGTCCACGATCTCCATCTTGCTCAACAAGATGGTGGACTACTCCCCTGAATGACAGCAGCTTATAAGGGGACAATAGTCCCACCATCAGGAAGCAGTGCTCCACCCTGAGGTGCCTAAGCCTGACAGATGAAGACAGAGTAAACAGGAGACAGACAGAGAGTAGATTCCTGGAAGGCTCAAACAAACGGCCCAAGTTCATACAGGGTCAACAACTGACACCATCAGAGGCAGACCCAAAAAGAAAAGTAAAGAAAAAACAAATGAATAAAAAGACTCACCTACTATCATGGAAGTTTAATCCACAAAGTCAGGAAATCTAGGCGGATCAATTGAAGCCGAAGCAAATGAAACAAACAAACAAAAAAACAAATAAATAAAATAGACTCTCACAAAAATCGGGAAAAAAAGAACTTCCCCCCAAATGAATGAAAAGGAGGAATCCCCACAGAGAGAGCTAAATGAAATAGAGGCAAGGGAACTATCAGATATGGAATTTAAAACAATGGCTCTAAGGAAGCTCCATGAGCTCAGCCAGCGCAAAGATAACTATGAGAAACTGTACAGAAACTATCAGGATCTTAAAACAAACTATATCAACCTGGAAAACGAAATAGAAACTATCAAGAAGACACAAGAGGATATGAAGGATACCATTTCTGAATTGAAGAACACAGTAGAAAGAATCAAAAGTAGGCTAGATCAAGCCGAGGATCAAATCAGTGAGCTGGAGAACGAGGTAGGAAAAAGCTCCCAGAAAGAATAAGAAATGGAAAAAAGACTCAAAAAGAATGAAGAGGCATTGAGGGAAATGCAGGACAACCTGAAACACAATAATATCCACATAATAGGGATACCAGAAAGAGAAGATGAGCAAGGTATAGAGAACCTCTTTGAAAAAGTAATGATAGAAAATTTCTCCAATTTGTGGAAAGAAAAGTTCTCATGGATCCAGGAAGCACAGAGGGCCCCATTCAAGAGGGATCCAAGAAGGCCCTCTCCAAGACACATCATCATTAAAATGGCAACTGTCAAAGACGAAGAGAAAACCCTAAAGGCAGCAAGGGAGAAACAGGAAGTAACATACAAGGGTGCCCCGATACGGCTAGCAGCTGACTTCTCAATACAAATACTACAAGCCAGAAGGGAATGGCAACAAATATTCGAAGAAAGCAACGGCCTACAACCAGCAAGCCTGTCAATTAAAATAGAAGGAGGAATAAGGAGTTTCCCAGACAAAGGAGAGCTAAAAGAATATGTGTCCACCAAACCAGCACTACAAGAAATGCTAAAGGGACTGGTTTAAGAAGATGAAGAAAAAGAGTGAGAAAAAGAAAAACACAGGTGCAAAGAGGAAAAATGAATAAGTTCCTATCAGTAATAACCCTCAATGTAAATGGACTAAATGCCCCAATCAAAAGACACAGGGTAGCTAAATGGATAAGAAAACATGACCAACACATATGCTCCTACAAGAGACCCACCTCAGAGCAAAAGACCTACTTAGATTGAAAGGAAAGCGATGAAAAAAATATTGCAGGCAAATGGGTAAGAGAAGAGAGCAGGGGTAGCAATGCTTATATCAGACAAAATAGATTTCAAAACAAAGGCCATAGAAAGAGACCCAGAGGTACACTTTATAATACTTAAAGGAAGAATCTATCAAGAAGACATCCACATTGTAAACTTATATGCTCCCAATACAGGAGTCCCCAAGTATATAAGGAAATTCTTGGAAGACTTCAAAAAAGATATAAACAGCAACACACTGATAGTAGGGGATTTCAACACCCCACTGTCAAAAATGGACAGATCTTCCAAACAAAACCTTAATAAACATATTGTGGTGCTGAATGACACACTGAATCAAAGAGACTTAACTGACATATATAGAACCTTACATTCCAAAGAAGAAAAATACACATTCTTTTCAAATACACATGGCAGTTTTTCAAAGATAGACCACATGATAGGACACAAAGCAAGCCTCAGCAAATTCAGGAAAATTGAAATAATACCAAGCTTTTCCTTGGACCACAAGGGATCGAAGCTGGAAATCAACCTCAAAGAGAAAACTCAAAAACTTGCAAACTCATGGAGACTGAACACTACAGTATTAAACAATGAATTGGTCAATAATGAGATAAGAGAAGACATCAAATAATTTCTGGAAACAAATGAAAATGAACAGAAAACAGTCCAAAACCTATGGGACACAGCAAAGGCCGTCCTGAGAAGGAAGTTCATAGCAATACAGGCTTACCTAAAAAAGATAGAAACATTTCAAATAAAAGACCTAACACTACAACTTCAAGAACTGGAGAAACAACAACAAATAAATCACAGAGGAAGTAGAAGGAAGGAACTAGTCAAGATCAGTCCAGAACTGAATGACATAGAGATGAAAAGAAAAATTCAAAGGATCAACCAATCCAGAAGCTAGTTCTTTGAAAAGATAAATAAAATCAACAAGCCTTTAAGCAGACTCGTCAAGAAAAAAAGGGAGAGGACCCAAATTAATAATATCAGAAATGAAAGAGGAGAAATAACAACTGATACTACAGAAATACAAAGGAGTGTAAGAAACTACTATGAACAATTACATGCCAAGAAATTTGAAAACCTCGATGAAATGAACAAATTTTTAGAAAAGTATAATCTTCCAACACTGAAGGAGGAAGAAACAGAAAGCTTGAACAGACCGATAACAGCTGGGGAAATTGAAGCAGTCATCAAGAAACTCCCAGCACACAAAAGCCCGGGGCCGGACAGTGTCACAGGAGAATTTTACAAAAGATTTAAGGAAGAGCTTACCCCTGTCCTTCTCAGACTATTCCAAAAAATCCAAGAGGAGGGAAGACTCCCAGACTCTTTTTATGAGGCCAGCATCACCCAGATCCCACAACCAGATAAAGACACTACAAAGAAAGAAAACGACCAGCCAATTTCACTGATGAACATAGACCCTAAAATCCTCAATAAACTATTGGTAAACCGCATCCAGCAATAACTTAAAGAGATTATCCACCATGATCAAATGGGATTCATCCCAGGGATGCACGGATGGTTCAATATATGCAAATCAATAAACATAATATATCACATAAATAAAAGGAAAGAAAAACAACATGATCATCTCGATAGATGCAGAAAAAGCATTCGTTAATGTACAGCACCCATTTATGATCAAAACACTCAGCAAAATGGGAATAAATGGGGCATTCCTCAACGTAATAAAGGTTATATTTGAAAAACCTACAGCCAACATCATACTCAATGGGCAAAAACTAAAATCTTTCCCACTAAGATTGGGAACACAACAAGGATGTCCGCTTTCACCACTTCTTTTCAACATTGTATTGGAAGTCCTAGCCACAGCAGTCAGACAAGAAAAAGAAATAAAAGGCATCCAAATAGGAAAGGAGGAAGTAAAACTATCATTGTTTGCAGATGACATGATAGTGTACATAGAAAACCCTGCAGACTCTACCAAAAACTCCTCAACCTAATAAGTGAATTTGGCAAAACAGCAGGGTACAAAGTCAATATTCAGAAATAAAAAGCATTTTTGTATACCAGCAATGAAATAGAACAAGAAGTAATCAGAAAAAAGGTCCCATTTTCTATAGCAACAAGAAAAATAATGTACCTAGAAATAAAACTAACCAAGGAGGTAAAAGACCTGTATGCAGAAAACTATACAACATTGAAGAAAGAAATTAAGGAAGACACAAATAAATGGAAGCATATACCGTGCTCATGGATTGGAAGAATTAATATCATCAAAATGTCCATACTACCCAAAGCAATTTATAGACTCAACGCAATCCCTATTTAGATAGCAATGACGTATTTCACAGAAATAGAACAGACATTTCAAAAATTTATATGGAACCATAAATGACCCCGAATAGCTGCAGCAATTTTGAGAAAGAAACACAAAGTAGGAGGGATCACAATACCTGATATCAAACTATATACCTGGCCACTGAAATTCAAACCATCTGGTACTGGCACAAGAACAGACCCATAGACCAGTGGAATAGAATAGGAAGCCCTGAAAGAAGCTCAGGTCTATATGGGCAACTAATATTTGACACAGGGGGCAGAGGCATAAAGTGGATCAATAACAGCCTCTTCAACAAATAGTGTTGGGAGAGCTGGACAGCTACATGCAAAAAATTGAAATTGGATCATCAGCTGGCCTCATACACAAAAATAAACTCAAGATGGATAAAAGACGTAAATATAAGTCCCAACACCATAAAAGTCCTAAAGGAGAACATAAGCAGGAAACTCTCACATATCCCATGCAGCAATTTTTTCACCGCTATGTCTCCTAAAGCAAGCGACATAAAGGAAAGAATGAACAAGTGGGACCTCATCCAAATAAGAAGCTTCTGCATGGCTAAAGAAAACATCAGCTAAATGAAAAGGGAGCCAACCCTACGGGAAAATATATTTGCAAATGATACATCAGGTGGAGGTTTAATCTCCAAAATATATAAAGAACTCACTCGACTCCACTCCACGAAGACAAATGATCCAATCAAAAAATGGGCAAAGGACCTGGGCAGACACTTGTCCTAGGAAGAGATACAGGGGGCCCAGAGACATTTGAAAGGATGCTCAGCATCACTAGCCATCAGAGAAATGCAGATCAAAACTACAATGAGATACCACCTTACACCGGTCAGAATGGCCATCATAAACAGATCCACAAACAACAGGTGCTGGCGAGGCTGTGGAGAAAAGGGAACCCTAGTACACTGTTGGTGGGAATGTAGACTGGTGCAGCCACTATGGAAAGCAGTGTGGA
>NW_026555255.1:0-46383 GCF_021234165.1 Pteronotus mesoamericanus
AGCTGTCAGGCTCTTCCCTGTTTTCATGTCTCCGGTTCTATATGACTTGTTAGTTTATTTCTAGATTCCTCTTATAAGTGAGATCATGCCAAAACTTTGGGGATGCAGTGAAAATAAGAGTAAGAGGGAAGTTTATATAACTACAGGTGTCATCAAGAAATGAGAAATCCCAAGACCCTAATACTGTGTCTTAAAGAACTACAAAAAGTAGAAGAAAATGAGACCAAAGGCAGAGGAATAAAGGAATATAGTAAAAATTAGAGCAGCCCTGGCTAAGTGCTGGGGAGGTTGGAGCATTGTGCTGTACACCAAAGGGTCATGAGTTTGATTCCCAGGCAGAGTACATACCTCGGTAGTAGGTTCAATCCTCAGCTAAGACGCATAGGGAGGCAACTGATCGATGTCTCTTTCACATCGATGTTTCTCTTTCTCCCTCTCTCACTTTCTCTCTCTTGGAATCAATAGGCATGTACTCAAGTGAAGGATGGGGAAAAAATAAAAAATAAAAATTGGAGGAGAATTAAAGGAAATTAATATCAAAAAACTATACAAAAATTAATGCTACAATGAACTGGTTCTTCGAAGAGATTAATAAAATTGAAAAACTTCTGACAACACACGCTAAGGAGAAGAGAGGAAAGACTCATACAAAATCAAAAATGAAAGAGAAGTTACCATGGGTAACAAGAGAAATTCAAAAGATCATACAAGGATACTATGAAAGACTATATGGCAAAAAATTCAATAACTTAGAAGAAATAGATACATTCCTAGAAATATATAACCTTCCTATACTTAAACACAAAAAACTGGAAAATACAACTGGATCAATCCACAGTGAGGAGATTGAAACATCTATCAAAACTTCCGAAAAGTTAAAAGTCCAGGGCCAGATAGCTTCACGAGTGAATTATAGGAAACATTCAAAGAAGACTGGGTACCAATCTTTCTCAAACTCTTCCCAATATGGGAAGAAGAGGCGATACCTCGAACACATGTTATGAGGCCAACATAATCTTACTACGAAAACCTGGCAAGGATGACACACAAAAAAGAAAATTACTGACCAATATCTTTGATGAATACAGATGCAAAAATCCTAAACAAAATATCAGGAAGTCAAATACAACAATACATTGAAAAAACAACATTCAAAACAGTTGAGCAAACTCATTACACAAATGGACTGCCACAGCGTTCAACAATCACAGCAAAATAAGTCAAACACTGGTCAAAGGCAAACTCTCATTTCCACAGTTATAGTATAACAGTAAACTCTCTTTTTCAAGAAGACTATCACAAGGCATGAGCAAATTAGGAAGAAATTAAGAAAGTATGGCCCATTCATAGGGATAAATATACTGACCAGAACAGTTCCTGAGTTCCTTCCACGATATCAGATAATATAGTCAAAGCTCAAACGCCTGTCTTAAATATGCTGGAAGAGCTTAGGCACCAGGGAAACTGAAGACATGGTGTACCAAAACGTATGGGATATAGGAAAAGCAGTGCTGAGAAGTAGTGTGGACAGAATACACTTATATGAAAACAAAGACTTGAGCCCTGGCTGGTGTGGCTCAGTTATTTAGAGCATTATCCCATGACAGAGAGGCTGTGGGTTCGATTCCTGGAAAGGGCACTTACCTGGATTGTGGGTTCATTCCTTGGTCATGACAGGCACAGAATATCAACCAGTTGATCTCTCTCTCTCTCTCTCTCTCTCTCTCTCTCTCTCTCTCTCTCTCTCTCTCTCTAAAAGGCAATAAAAATATCATTGAGTGAGGACAAAAAAGGAAAAAGACTTGAAGAACACTATCAAACATTTAAAAAGAATTCACTCCAATGTTTCTCAAACTCTTCCAAAACAGAATTAAAGGGACTCTTCTTACCCATTTGATGAAACAATCATTTCTCTTATACCATGACCAGATAAAGACACCATGGAAAAATTACAATACCCAATACCCTTTATGAATATAGAAGAAAACTCAACAAAACACTAACAAACTCAAATTGAAGCATAGAAAAAAGATTATATACCATAAACAAGTAGGATTTATCCCAGGAATACAAGAAAATCAATCTATGTAATAGGTACTAATGGAATGAAATTAATTATTTATTACCTCCACAAATACAGGAAAGGCATTTAAGGAAACCTAATACCTTTTCATGATAAAATGCTAAGAAAAACATGAATAGATGGGACGTTCCTCAAAGTAATAAAGGAAACCTATGAAAACCCCACAGATAACAACATAATCCATGTTGGAAGACTGAAAGCGTTCCCAGTAGGATCAGGAACAAGGATGCCCATTTTCACCACTGTTATTCAATAGCATACTAAACTTCTCAATAGATATATAACCTCCCAAAGAATATACCATAAATTTACTAGTGGTCACAACAAACTGAGCAAATTTGCCAGTCATATGATCAACATATACAAATCAGCTGAGTTTGTATACACCAGCAATGACCAACCATGAGGATAATTAAAAAGCAATTCCATTTTCAATAGCACCTAAAAGAACGAAATACTAGGAAATAATTCAACAGAGGAATGAAAGACTTGTACGTTGAAAACAATAAAGAATGGATGAAAGAATATTAAAATGTCCAAATAAAGAGAAGGACATCCTGTGTTCATGGATTAGAAGACAAATGATTGAGGTGCTAATACTGTCTAAATGAGTACATATTCAATGTGATTTCAGTACAAATTTCATCACCATTTTTGACATAAGTAGAAACACTGGTCATCAAATTCACATGGAATTGCAAGGAGCCCCAAAGAACCAAAGAGGAGTTAAACAAGGACAAAATTGGGGGACTCACACATTTTTTTCCATAAAAGAGAGGGGACATCATGCAGCTGACCTCGGTCCAGGAGGAAGAAATATTGCTGCTTCTATGCTTGGCCACATATATCAGGAAGGGAGCCAGCAGAGTCCTACAAAAGTCTTTCTCCTAAGACATTACGTGGGATGATCACCACATAAATTTTAATTTTTGACCCTCCAGTGATTCCATGAGATTTTTCTAAACTACTTAATATTAAAAAGTCATTATTTCCTTTTAAAACACACATACGTGTTCGGAATAAGATTGAAAGGGCTACAAATTACTGTTCTCGGCCGGGGCGCACACTTTGGATAAAGAATATGTGGCCAGAATATGTTAAAATTTTTAAATTAAAGAAAGAGTAATGCCTGCATTTTGGTAAAGTGAGACAGAGATCTGAAAATTCTGTCCCCAGAAAAACACATGGATGGTAATGAGCATATGAGAAAATCCCCTTTAGTCATTTGGAAACTACCAATTAATATTGCAATGAGATACCAATGTTTACCTATTAGAATGGCTGGCATAAAAAAGCAGTTTTGAAAGCTGTCAGATCTTTCATGGCATATGAATAAGGAACTGTGATATATCCATACACTGGCATACTACCAAACAATAAAAAGTAACATATCTTTGATGTAAACTTGAATGAATCTTAAAGAAACTGTTCTCAGTTCCTAATGTATCAATTCTAAAGGAGCAGCTGTGCCCTTGCTTCCCTGGGGGGCTGTGCAGTCAAAGCAGAAAGACCTGTGCAGTGCTGGGGAGGGGCGGGGCCTGGCAAGCTGAGGGAGAACTCTGGGGAGCAGGGGTCCTGGCCCGGCTGCCAAACACAGGGGGCTTTTTGGTATCAGCACCCGTGGGGCTGCGCTACACTATTTGGTCTCTCCAAGCCATACATAAGTTACATAATAGAAGAGGACAAAGTAGGCCATCACATTGCTCCATATCCTTACCAATTCTGTTTCTCTGCCTTTGTTTCTGCAGCTGCCAGCTTCCTCCTTTCCTGGAAAGACCATGAAGATTCCTCCTTCTTATTGGACTGGGCCACCCCTTCATTTCCAGTCTCCTAGTAGAGATAGCACAACCTCTCGGACCCCAGCAAAACGAGAAGTAGATTTCAGAGTTTCAGTTCCCTCTTCTACTGTCTGGCCACTGAAAAACGCCTGTGCTGTGACGTGGACTTGGACTTCATGATTGTCTTTGCTTCACCTCGCAGACAAAGACCCTGTGTTGGGACTCAAAACAAGGCCTGATTTCTTCGATAAAAACTCGGTGGATGGCCCCATGGTTTTCTGCCAAAGCAGCGATGGGGCCCCAGCACAAGGCTTTGCCCACTAGAGCCAGAGAGGGGCCTTCCAGAGGAAGCTACTTAGGTGGGGTGGTGTCCATGGGGGTGACATCCATGTGGGAAGCGGGCCTGGGAGCCAAGCCTCCCATAGCTGGCCTGGTGCTGGCCGGTGTGCCCAGGGTGGCTGAGGTGGCGCTGCCCAGGACTGGCTGGCCTGCAGTAGATGTTGGGGCCTGGCCTCGAGCCGAAGCTGCCTGTGTTCTCCTTCGAGAGGCAGGGGGAACCCATGGGAGAAGAGCGTAGGCCGGTGGGGTGGTGTCCATGGGGGTGACGTCCTTGTCCGAAGCAGGCTTGGGAGCCAAGCCTCAGGATGCGCTCGTTGACGGGCCCACACTCACTGCCAAAGTGTTTTGTGGGCCGGTGGGCCAGCCAGTCCATGCCGTGCCCACCACAGAGGCAGGGTAGATGTGGGCGGAGGCCGGGATGGATCCCCCGCTAGAGGCCGCTTTACTGCTGCTGGAGCCCAGTGCCCCGCTGGAAGGCTGGGGGCTGTGCTTGGGCGCACCTCCTAGGTTGGGCCTGAAGGTGGGCGCAGCAGGGCCGCCAAGCACAGGGTTGTGCTGAGCACTGGGGCCGGTGCGCGCCAGGAGGCTGCCCTGGTGAGTGCGCTTCCGGTGGTTCCGGCCCAAGCTGCCCCGAGAGCCGTGAGTGTCTGCGCCAGAGGGACCCGTGGCAGCCAAGGCTGGCCTGGTGCTGGTCTGGGTGCCCGAGGTGGCCGGCGTGATGCTGCCCAGGGCCAACTGGCCTGGAGCAGATGCTGGGGCCTGGGCTGGGGTGGAAGCTGCCTGTGTTCCACCTCTGGAGTCACGGGGAGTCCCCGATACCTGAGTGGAGTCAGGTGGGGAGGTGTCCATGGGGGCGACCTCCATGTCCGAAACGGGCTTGGGAGCCATGCCCGTGGCCGAGGGCTGGCTGAGGGGCCGGCACTCACTGCACAGGCGCCTGGCAGGCTGGTGGGGGAAGGGCTGCTAGGACTAGCCCCAGGAGCCGCCCTGGCAGTGGGCCGCGGGGGAGGCCGCCCAGGCTGTGGAGCGCCGCAGGCCCAGGCGGCCTCCCCGTGGGCCCACAGACCACTGCGGATGATCTGCCACAGCGCTCGCCTCTCTGCCTCCATG
Organism: Pteronotus mesoamericanus; assembly: GCF_021234165.1. Taxonomy (NCBI): domain Eukaryota; kingdom Metazoa; phylum Chordata; class Mammalia; order Chiroptera; family Mormoopidae; genus Pteronotus; species Pteronotus mesoamericanus. The sequence continues at coordinate 5,311 of NW_026555255.1, forward strand.
TCTTTAGCCGACACCCTGTAGCCCGGCTGGGGAGCTGGTGGCAGCCTCAGAGGTTCCCCTCGCCGGCGTGGCAGCAGAGGAAACCTCCGCCTTCGAGGCCTGTCACGGGCAGGCGAGCGGTTCCTTGGGGTCGGGTTCTGCCTGCGGGTGTCACTTGGGCCCTTGTCAGGCTGCCTCTCCCTCTGGGAACTCAGCCCACTTGAGGAGGGGGCCTGAGGGCTCTGTTGACTCACGGGTGTGGTGACCGTCTGGGACAGCGTGGTGTGGCAAGTGGCCGGACGCCTCCTCCTCTTCGCTGGCGGGAAACCTCTGGTGGAGCTATAGGAACTGGTGATGGCATCTGTTCCACAGCAGAAGCTCCTCGCAGGGGCCTGCGGTGTCCGATGACATCTGTCTTCAGAGCCACTACTCTGATCGGCCTGTCCTTCGGGAACTGTGCGCTCTCCCTCCTCTCCAGGCACCTTTCTCCTGCTCTGTCCAAGGGCCCTCGTATAGCAACACCTGCAGAAAGAGGTAATGATGCCCAGGGAAAAGCACAGGGCCCATGGGATCCTCAGACCCAGTCTCAGGAATGCTGGAATATGGCATGGCTGCCAAAGAGGCAGATACCTAGTGCAGGTTGGCCTTGGAGTAGGTGGAGGCGCATGGACACCTGGGTGTCCCTGGGGGACCAACTGTTGGGCGAGCTGAGCACCGTGCTGGCTCCCCGGTTCCCAGGGTGGGGGATGGGGGCAGAGTCTGCCCAGGTAAGTGCCCATTGGGCGCTTTGGTGAGGTCTGTCCTCGAAAAAAATACTGGATCCAGCAAGCTCCTGGAGCAGCCAACAACAGTGTTGAATGTCAAGAGCTGACTGTTGGTCGTGTTGCTAGGATAGACTTCGAACTGCCAGTTGAGGAGGTGGGGGTTGGGCGCAAGGAAGGCAAGTGCTTGTAAAGGTTCTGGGGGAGGGGCACAGCCAGAGGACCCTCGAGGACCCTTAGGTGCTTCACAATGTCCAGCTGAGGCAGCGACAGGTGAAAGCCCCCAAACTTGTGTTCCTCAAGGCAGTAGCCATCCTGGGGCCGCAGAGACCTGAAGGTGACCACATTCTCTGGCTCCCAGCACAGCTACACCTACGCAGTCCCGCCCCTGCAAGGCTCCTCCTCCTGGTGCTGCTTGATGTTCTGCAAGGCCTGGACACTGAGCCACTGGGACTCCAGCCCAGCCTGCAGGGGTCCTCCTTACAGCCCTGTAGGAAGACTGTGCCCTCATAGTCACCGCTGGAGGAGGTGGAGCCCTTGCAGACCTGGACGCTGAAGCTGCACTTCCCTCCATCCCCTCTGCCAGTGGATGGGGTGAGGTCTTCTTCCTCAGTGCCAGAAAGCTCTGCCAGTAGGTTCCAGGCCTTGTCGGAGGGCAGAGAGGCCAGGGTCTCTTCCTTTTCCTCCTTCTCCTCCTCAGACACTGCCTCTTCCTTCTGGGCCCAAGGGCCCTGGGTGAGTGTGGGCATTGTGCCAGCCTCCAGGCCCTGCCGGACCCTTGCTCTCTCACTTTGTCCCTGCAGCAGGGTCACCACAGCCTCAAGCCGGGCCCGTTGGAGAGCTCACCGTGCTTCTAGCAGGGGGGCATGTCCTTGGGTTTGAGCTGCTGCTTCCCTGCAAGCATCGGTCAGAAGTATAAGTTGGTAGTTGAAACATAGTTATGGTGACCTAAAACACAGCATAGGGAATATAGTCAATAATATTGTAATAACTATGTGTGGTGTCATATGGATACTGTTCAATAGATTTATCGCTGTGTTTGTTCACTTTATACGTTATACAAATGGCTAATCATTATGTTACACACCTGAAACTATTATAGTAGTATGTCAACTGGATTTAAAAATTATTACTAAAACCTTGATTTGGAAGTACATATTTATTTAGCAGGTACGTTCAGATGAGGGGCTGTGAAACCTACCCCTCAGGAACTTCATAGTCCATCCCCTGTGGTTGCCAGTCTCCTGTGGGATCCCACCTTGGATGCTAAGTCTCCCACAGTGAAAAGCTTTTTCTGCCTTAGTTAGACTTTAGAGAATCTGGGACTAGAAAGAAGTACAATGTGGCTGACGTGCAGGTGTCTTCATGTCATCTTAGGATTCCACACAGGACTAAAGCTATGACAGGAGAGGGCTCTGCTTAGACCCTAAGTGCTATTCAAAATGTGGTTTATAAGCTGCGTGTCTTTGAGCTGTTTGTTAACAATCCAGGACAATATCAATCAGACCCTGAAATGACATAGAGGTGTTACTGAAACTCAGGGGTGAAATCTTTGTGCAGCGAGCTGGCATTGCTCATGCACATAGTACCACATCTCAGTCCATGATGGCCTGGGAAAATAACCAAGCTGGCCCTTCACCAGACAGTTGGAGATACGCTGGGCTAAACCTTATTAGGAGTGTTGTCATTCTGCAAACAACCTAGCATGAGGATTTCATTCTATTTCACCTCGAAAGACAAGGTTAATCAAAACAATGATAAAAATGCCGAACTAACCCAGTGATAACTTGTTTACGGTGTGGTTTAGTTGCTTCTTAAATACACAAAAAACTAATAGTTAATCTTTTTTCTTAGTGTTTTTTCTCATAGTCTTCTCTCCTGATATTGTGAGGTTTTCATTAATTGTCCAAAGCTCTCTGAATGTTTACTTTTCCCACCTACACTCTTTTTATGTGATAAAATGTGCATAATACAATATGTATTCTTCTAACCACTCAGAAGTGTACACTGCAATGGCATTAAATGTTTTCCCAGTGTTATGTGAACATCACCCCTGATTATACCCCAAACTTTTCACCACCAATGACAGCTCTGTATTCATTAAATAATAATTGTCTCTGCTTCCTTCTTGAAGCCACTAGCAACCTCTATTTCTTATTTTTTGCACCTAATGGAAGTGAAATCATGGAAGAGTTCTCCTTTTGTGTCTGGCTTGTTTCACTTAGCATAATGTTTTCAAGTCCCATCCACATTGTAGCGCATATGAAAGCTTCAGTGCCTCTTGTGGCTCAGTGATATCCCATTGTGTATGCCCATCACATTTGTTAAATGACTCATCAGATGGTGGAATCTTGGGTTGCTTCCACCTTTCGGCTACTGGAGGAAGGCTGCTATGACATCGGTGTACAAGTACCTGAGTCCATTCCGTCTTATACATATCTAGGAGTGAAATTGTGAGGTCTCTTGGGCAATAAAGAGCCTAGCCAGAGACCCCCTCCAGGTTAACTGTTAATCATTGCTTATCTGCTTCTGCCTTCACATCAATCCCCACCTGAATCTAACCCCCCCCACCAACCACCTAAATGCTAGGGCTTATAAACCCCATCAACCCCTCCCTCTTCAATCTGGCTGTTCCATGGTTACCCTTGCAAGAAACTGCCCAAGAGTTTTTCAGCGCAGCTGCTCCATTTCCCATTCCCATGAGCATTGCTCAGAGGTGCCAATTTCTTGACATCTCACCACCACTTGTTCTTTTCTTTGTTTTTTAAATTATAGTCATTCTAGTGGTTTTGAAGAGGTTTTGATTAGCATATTCCTGATGACTAATGATGTAACATCTTTGACATGTGAAGTCTACTCATATGCTTGTTGAGCGTTTGTATATCTTCTTTTAAGAAATGTCTATTCAAGTCCTTTGCCTACTTTTCTCAGTATTTTAAAAAAGCATTTCCATTGTATTTTTTCCATTACCATTCAATCCCCTCGTATACCTCACCCCTCAGCAATCACCACACTGTTGCCCATGTCCAGGAATCCTCTTTCCGTGTGGCTCAGTCCCCCCAATTCCCTAACCTTCGCACAAACCTTAGCTGTCTTCCCACTCTACATTTTGAGTCTGTGCCCATTTTCCTTGTTACTTTACTTTCTTCATTAGTTTCAACATCTCAGTGAAATCATGTGAAATTTGTGTTCCTCCGACCAGCTTCTTTCACTTAGCATAAAGTTCTCCAGGTCCATTCATGCTCTTGCAAAGAGTAAAATTTTCTTGCTTTTCATGGCTGAGTAGTATTCCATTGTGAAAATGCCCCATACTTGCTTTATGCACTCATGTATGGATGGACGCTTGGGCTCCTTCCCTATTTTGGAACCTGTAAATAATGCTGCAGTGAACATAGCGGTTCTTCTGTTCTTTGGAATTAGTGTTTTGGGTTTCTTTGACCTTTGTTGTTGTTCAGTTTCAGCAGTTCTTTAGGTATTCTGGATGTTAATTCCTTATGCGATATACGTCTTGACGAAATTTTCCTCCTTGATCAAGGATGGCCTTTCACTTTCTCTGTCCACTAAAGTTCTTGAGTGTGATGAAGTCGAATATTTTATTTTACTTGCATATGCTTTTGGTGTCAGTTCCAACAAGTTGTTGCCAACCCCAATGTTTTCAAGATTTTTCTCAATATTTTCTTCTGAGAGTTTTAGAGTTTTACCTCTTAAGATTAAGTCTTTGACCCATTTTGAGTGATTTTTATGTATATTATATGGTGGGAACCCAAAGGAATTCTTTTAGATGTGAATATCTAGTTTTTCGAGCGTCATTTGTGGAAGAGGCTGTCTTTTCTCAGTGAATTGTTTTGGCAACCTTATTGAAAATTGATGGACCGTGTATGTAAGGATTTATTTTCAGTTTTCTATTCTATTCCATTGCTCTACATGTCTGCTCTATGCTAGTGTCATATTCTTATAACAGCTGTAGGTTTTTTAGTTTAGTTTTTCGTTTAAGTACTATAGCTTTTTAGTTGAGTTTAGTTTTTAGTTTAACTACTGGAGCTTTTTAGTTAACTAAAACTAAGCTTTAGTAAAGTTTAGGGAAATGTTTGTCCTCCAATTTTGTTTCCTTTGTTTAATTGTTTTCATTATACAGATTCCCTTGCAATGACACATGAATTTGAGGATCGACTTCCCATATCTTAGAAAATATTGCAATTTTTGTAAAAATTTCATTAAATCTGGAGAGTATTTTGTAGAGTAGAAACATCTTAATAATATTAAGCTTCCTATCCATGTCTTTTTATTTATTTAGGTCTCCTTTAATTGCTTTTTGCAGTGTTTTGTAGTTTTCAGCATACTAGCCCTTTAGTTTCCTAGTTAGATGTATTCCTAAGTATTGACCTCTTTTCTGTATTTTTGTGAATGGATGTGTTGTCCTAATTTCCCTTTGAGATTGTTCAATGCTATTATATAGAAATATAGTTGATTTTTGAGTGTTAATCTTGTACCCTGCAACTATCCTGAGTTTATTCACTAACTCTAGCAGCGGCCCTGTGGATCCTTGGGACTTTCTAACTAATGACATAATGTCCCCTGTGACTAGTTATAGTCTTGTTGTTTTCTTCTCCAATTCAATACCTTCTCTTGTCTAACAATTTTGGCTAGAACTTTCAGTACAATGTTAAATGTCAGCAGTGATCGTGGGCATCATAGAATTTTTGCAGAATTTAGGGGTAAATCTTTCAGTCTTTCACCATTGGGTGTGAAAATATATGTGCATTTTTCATAAATATATATTATCATATTGAGGAATATGACTGTCTTCCAAGTTCTCTAGTATTTTGATCACGAAAGAGTGTTTGTGTTAAATGCTTTTTCTGCATCCTTTGAAAGGTTCTTGTGGGTTTCTTTCTCTGACTGTGATGTATTATATTGATTTTTTTTTTTATGTCTGACTGTCACTGCATTCACAGTAAATAATCTTTTTCCTCTGCTGTTGGAGTCCATTTGCTACTGTCTTGAGGATATTTACATCTGCATCCATGGGGAACAATGGTCTGCAGTTTTCTTTCCCTGAGATGTCTTTATCTGGCTCTGCTATCACGGTAAAGCTGGCCTCTAAGAATGCATCAGGAAGTGATGCTTCATCTTTAAGTTTTTGGAAAATGGGAGAAGAATTGGGTTTAATTCTCTAAATGTTTGATGGAATTGACTGGTGGATCCCTCTGGTCCAGGGCTTTTCTTTGTTGTGAGTGATTTAGGTGTGAAATGGCTAATATCATTGGTTCCCACTTCCATGCAGACTGAAACCAAGGTACTCCAAAGTATAAAGTTAAGACAGCATCTTAGAAGCAGGAAGAGGAAAGCAGTTAATTACCTATAGGAGAGTTGCCATAAGACTGTCAACTGATTTCTCAAAGGATACTTTGCAAGTAAGAAGGGAGTGGCAAGAAATATTCAAAAGTCATGAAACGCAGAACCCTCCTCTAAGATGGCTCCCTGGAGACCTACTACCTGGCGTGGGACATGCCGGATGCCCCTAATGTCAATTGTTTGGGGGTTATGGGGAGGCCTGCCCCCAGAGCTGCCCCTTTGCAAACCCCAGAGCGGTCCTTCACCGGGCTATGTTGTGCAGGGTCGTCACCTTCTAGCTGCTGCACCTGGTGCCTCAGAGGAGAGTCTCCTGTGGTGCAGACCCTGCGGGGACCCAGGGAGGAGCTGCAGGATTAAGAGCCATTCAGTTGCTGTGTGATCCCTGTGGATTCAGGGCTGTCACATATTGGTGTATAAATTCCAGTTTCTAGAAGCTTAAACAGATGCTGTTGACAAAGAGGACGCCAGCTGAGTGAATGTAACTGCTAAGCCTATACGCAAGAAAACACTTTGGAGAAATCTTCAGTGGTGAAGAACTTTAATACATTTATTTCCAATGTGTTGCAGACCTTTTGTAAGATAAAATGAAAATGAATCACTGGAGAAAGAAAAAAATGAAGATATAGAAACCACAATCCACTTATCTGTGTTAGTGCACCCCAGCAATGGGAAATTGCTGGAAGAGTTGTAAATACTCTCAACGTCTTTCTTGATCTCATCGGGAAGCAGGCAGTCCAGAGACTTGCACTGGTCTGTGCGCCAGACTCGAAGCTCCACAGTTTTAGAGATCACCCCCAGGAGGCCCACCCCAGCCCTTTATGCCCTATCCCTCCCCACTTCCCTTTACAGGTCAAGTCTACAATGAATTGTCCTGTTGCTGGTGATAACGTAGTTTTAATCAATTTTTCTTATTATTCAAGGAGTACGTGTTTGTTATAGAAGGAAAATGTTAAACATTTAAAATTCTTCCTAACTTCTCTCACTGTTGTTAACACTGCTATTCATACTCATGCGTACCTAGGTATATACATGCACACCTTTCAAAAGGGGAGGGAGAAGCTATCACAAAGCGCTTACAATAGATAAAAGCATTTAACAATGTGCTCTTCAAAAATTAACATTATATTATGAAACATTTTCCATGTCGATGTGTACATTTATAGCATCACTTTTGATATACTCACAGGATCCTATTGTATGTAACCAACACTTATTTAACCCCTCAGTTAGCTTGTCAATATTATTTATTGGTCATGTATTCTTTGCTAGAAATGGGGGATGTTGCAATAAGCCAGAAAGAGCCTACTTTAAGGGAGCTACTGCGGTAGGATGAGATAGATAGTCAACATGTTCCACAAGTAGACATCAAAAGGGTCCTGGATTGTCAGCATCTAACTACCTTTAGTCCTCATCCCCTGCATGAAGCTGGTACGTGCAGGGAGCCTGGGTAAAATGATCTCAGTCAAAATGCCCTCTCAAACTGATTTGGACATGTTTACATGACTGAAAAGAATTTTGAAAACCCAGTTTTATGTTGTTATCTACAAAATTGAGGATGTATTCAGGGAAATTATGTGACATGCATGAATTATCTCTAAAGCTATTTTGTGGCATCTCTCACATATACAGCGCTTCATACCTTAAACCACTCAGCATGATAACAGGAAAAAAACCTCACAATTCCATTGTTATTAGAAGGTCCACAAGAGTCCTAATGTCCCATTGTTTGGTTTTCCACTTTTGTACAATCAAGAAATGAAGCACTCTCATAGGGCTTTTAGAAGAGTAAATTAATCAACAAATTGGAATACAGTTTGGCTGTGTCAAAATTCTTATGTGCTCACTCTACTTTTTATGAAGTTTCATATATATATGTATACACACACATACTCCATGCACATTGTAAAAACAAAATTACACAAAATAAAAGAGTGTGTTGGCCTAAAACCTCCTATGCATTCTTATACAAAACCCCCTTAGCGCCCTGGTCCGTCCCCCAAAGACAGTGTCTGTTAGCCGTTTCTGAGATCCCTTTCCAGGAAGACTGAATGCAAAATATAGACATCATAGCAATTCCCTTTCTAAAGATGTCTCTAACAAAATTACTTGCACATATACACAAGTAGATGGATAAGGATATTCATTTTATATGTGCCTCAGCAGAATTAGGAACAGTCTGAATGTCCAATCATAATAAACTGTGACATATGCATCCTTAGGAAGGCACCTGTTTAAAGAATGAGGAAGATCTACTGTATTTTGCCAGGTACAATGTGCTCCCATATATAATGCACACCCACAGTTTTGGCCCAAACTTTCAGGACCACAATCTTTCATTTTAATTTATCAATTCAATTTTTTTTCAGGGTCACACAGGTGGTTTTTTCAGCCTAATATTTGGTTCTGTTATTGCTTGTTTCAGGTCGTAGTTGCTTTTGATGGTGTACAAGGCAAAATACATGCTTTCAGTACCTCTCCTAGTTCTCTGTCATATGCAGCCAGCCAATTATCTCTGTTGTAGAATCTATTATGTTTTAATAAAAATCCCGTTTATTCTCTTTATTATTTCTGTTACCCTTCTATAGCTATATTCTATTGTCTTACAACATAACAATGAGAAACGTAGGCAGTATTCCAGATGTGGTTTCAGCTCACTTTTCATGAGAAAAAAATGAGTTTACGGCCCATTTTGTAAATATTTAGATGCAATGATCTTTTCTTGATTTATTTTTTCTCTTTTTTAAAATCTATTTCTTATTGTTCAAATACAGTTGTCTCAATTTCCCCACCACCAGCCACCATTGTCCACTGACATACCGCACACCTCCTCGCACCCTCAATCCTTCCCCACTTGGGCTTTGTCCATGGGTCCTTTATTCATGTTTATTGACTTGATCCTTCCTCTTCATTTCCCCATTTCCCACCTCCCTCCTTCCCACCTCGTTACTGTTGGTTTCCTTTTCGTATCAACGTTACTGGCTATAATTTTCTTGCTTGTTTCTTTTGGTGATTAGGTACCACTTACAAATAACATCATATGGTATTTGTCGGACACCACCTGGACTATTTCGTTAAGCATAGCACTATCCAGTTCCATTCACACTTTGGTGAAAGGTAGTTGCTCTTTCTTTCATTCTTTTTCCTTATTTTATTTTAAGCCATTTGTAGTGTTTTATTAATTTTTTATTTTTTGAATTTTTATTTTTTAAATTTTTTTTTTCAAATACATTTGTCTCTGCCTACCCCCCACCATTTTCCCTCCCCTCTACCTCCTTCCCAACCTGAGCTCTCCCCCTTTGGTTCTATCCATGAGTCCTTGCTATATGTTCCTTGACTTTCCCCTTCCCTTGCTTCCCCCACCCCCCCGTCCTTCCCTCTCATCTCTGTTGATTTCTTTTCCTTTCAGTATTGCTGGTCTTCTTTTCCTTGCATCTTTGTATTGTTGGTTAGGTTTCACTTATAGGTGAGATCATATGGTATTTGTCTTTCGGCCCCTGGCTTATTTCACTTAGCATAATACTCTCCAGTTCCACCCATGCTGTCTCGAAGTTTAGTCGTTCTTTTTTTCTTTCTGCTGCGTAGTATTCCATTGTGTATATGTACCATTACTTTTTGATCCAATCATCTACTGATGGGTTTTAGGTTGCTTCCAACACTTGGTTATTGTTAATTGTGTTGCTATGAACATTGGGGTGCATACAGTCTTTTGTATTGGCGTTATGGTACTCTTAGGGTATAGTCCCAGCTGGGGAATCACCGGATCAAAAGGCAGTTCCATTTTCAGCTTTTTGAGGAAATTCCACACGGCTTTCCACAGTGGATGCACCAGTTTGCATTCCCACCAACAGCGGACTAGGGTTCCCTTTTCTCCACAGCCTCTCCAGCACCTGTTGTTTGTGGATCTGTTTATGATGGCCATTCTGACCGGTGTGAGGTGGTACCTCATGGTGGTTTTGATGTATATTTCTCTGATGGCTAGTGATGTTGAGCATCCTTTCAAATGCCTCTGGGCCTTCTGTGTCTCCTCCTTGGAAAAGCATTTCCTCATTTGCTTGGAATATTTTTTTCCATCCCTTTACTTTCAATCTGTGTAGGTCTCTTGCACTGAGGTGGGTCTCTTGTAGGCAGCATATGTGTGGGTCATGTTTTCTTATCCAGTCAGCTACCCTGTGCCTTTTGATTGGGGCATTTAGTGCATTCACGTTGAGAGATATTACTGATGGAAACTTACTCATCTTTTCTCTTTGTACCTGTGTTTCTCTCTCTCTCATTCTTTTCCTTCATCTGCTTAAACCGGGCCCCTTAGCATATCTTGCAGTGCTGGTTTGGTAGAGATGTATTCTTTTAGCCTTCTCTTATCTGGGAAACTCCATATTTCCCTTTCTATTTTACTTGAGAGCCTTGGTGGGTAGAGCAGTCTTGGCTGTAGGCCCTTGCTTTTCATGACTTGGAATATTTGTTGCCATTCCCTTCTGGCTTGTAGTGTTTCCGTTGAGAAGTCAGCTCCTAGGCGTATTGGTGCCCCCTTGCATGTTACTTTGTCCTTCCTTCCTGCCTTGAGGATTCTCTCTTTGTCTTTGATAGTTGCCATTTTAATGATGATGTGTCTTGGAGTGGACCTCTTTGAGTCCCTCTTGAGTGGGATCCTCTGTGCCTCCTGGATGCATGAGAGCCTTTCTCTCCTCAAAGTAGGGAAATTTTCCATCATTACTTTTTCGAGAGATTCTCCATCCCTTGCTCCGCTTCTTCTCCTTCTGGTATCCCTATTATACGGATATTATTGTGTTTCAGGTTGCCCTGCATTTCCCTAAATGCGTCTTCAATCTTTTTGAGTCTTTTTTCCATTTCTTGTTCTTTCTGGGAGCTCTTTTCGACCTTCTCCTCCATCTCACTGATTTGATCCTTGGCTTCATCCAGCCTACTCTGGATTCCTTCCACTGTGTTCTTCAATTCAGAAATGGTATTCTTCATATCCTCTTGTGTCTTCTGGATAGTTTCTATGTCCTTTTCCAGAGTGATATAGTTTGTTGTAATATCTTGATAGTTTTTCTGCTGTTTCTCAGAGTTATCTTTGAGCTGGCTGAGCTCATTGAGCTTCCTTAGAACCATTGTTTTGAATTCAGTATCTGATAGTTCCCTTGCCTCTATTTCATTGAGCTTTCTCTGTGGGGAGTCCCCTTTTCCTCTCATTTGGGGGGAATTTCTTTTTCTATCCATTTTTGTGAGCGTCTGTTAAATAATTTACTTATTTATTTTTTCATTTTTGCTTCTGCTTCAATTGGGCTGTCTAGATATCCTGACTTTGTGGATTAAACTTCTATGGTAGTAGGTTGGTCTTTTTTATTTATTTATTTATTTTTCCCTTTACTTTTCTTTCTGCGCCTGCCTCTGATGATGTCAGTTGTTGACCCTATATGACTGTGGGTTGTTTCTTTGAGCCTTCCAGGACTCTACTGCCTGACTCGTGCTTGGAGCAGCTCTGTGACCCCTTCGGTCAGGGCTGGACTATTTTTTGGGATCGTTCCGCACTCTCACGCTGGCTCCTTGAGCGCACTCCCAGGTGGGGCAGAATCCCCGCCTGCCTGGGTTGGAGAGTGCTTGTCCCAGACCAGGGTGCTTATTCGCGAACTCGCGTACTTGTCTGGCCCCCTGGCCAGCGAGCTACCCGGCACTGGTCAGTTTAGGGCCTTCTATTGTGGGTTTTCCCCGCTTTTGGCTCTTTGGGTTCCTGTTTGCCCTCGCCAAATGGCGACTACGGAAATGGGAGGAAGTCAGTGAGGGAGCTGTGAGAGCAGCGTCAAAGCTGAGGCTAAGGGAGGAACAAATACCAAGAAAAACATATCAGGGTGCAGCCCCCATGCAGCTGGGCCAGAGTCGACAAGAATGAGGAGGAGGCATAGGGCAACGGTTGAGCATTGCCTCAGATAAACATCCTGACCAGAGAAAGACAGAAGAAGGGGGCCCAGTAACAGCCTTGAACCCAATCAGCAGCAAAGAAGCTGCCTAAAGTAGCCTATCGCTAACTGCCACTTCTCGCCCTTGTATCCTGCTTGCTTGCTCCGCTTATGTATAAAAACCCTAGTGCCTTAGCAGCGGCGCGCCCTTCGTAGTTGGAGGGTCTGCCCCTGCGCAGGTTCATTTGGCCAACTAATAAAGCGCTTGCGAAAAGTCCTGTGTCCTGGAGTAATTCGAACAGCGGGGAACGTAACATTTTGAAGGCCCCAGAGAGATCTCCCTTTGTGGAGCAGAAGGACCAGGAACCGAGAGGCCAGCTCGCTCGGAGTTGGGTAAGTGAAACTGAGGATCCTCTCTAGGACAGTGGGGACGTCCGAATAAGCCCTGAGGTGGTAGGCGAGACGTTGCCGGTATTCCACCCAGGGGGCTCCGAACAGAGGGGGACGCCCCTAGGAGCTGCGGCTAGCAGCCGCCGAGGAAAAGGGAAACTTTAGTTTCGGTTCTGGCGCAGCGAAAAACCCGTATGTGTGACTCCGGCCGGAGGGTGAATGGTGTGAGTGAAAGGGCAGTGTGGTGTCTGGCTGGTTGCCTCATTTTAACCTTTCTAGCCTCGTAGGTCACGAGCTTTGGATCCGGATACAAGGAGACATGGGCCAAGGGGGATCCACAGGGGCGGTCCAGGGCTCTCCCTTGGATTGTATTCTAAAAAATTTCTCTGATTTCAGGAAGCGGGCAGAGCGGTATGGGGGCCCGCCTCCGGACCCGGAGGCTCTCAGGACGTTCTGCCAGCTTGAGTGGCCCGCTTTTAATGTCGGGTGGCCGCCCGAGGGAACCTTTCAGCTGCCAGTCTGTTTCTCAGTCCAGAGGGTCACCTATGTGGTGCCCCACCCAGACCAGCAAATATATATAAATGTCTGGACGGACATCGCCATGGACCGACCTGGCTATGTTCGGAAATGTGCCCAAGGGCAGGCGGGGGCAAACCGGCGGGGCAGGGCAGTGTGCGTTGCCGTTGGACAGGGAGTTAGGGCGGTACCGGTAGGAGGCAGGCGCGCCGAAGCCGCTGAGCAAAAACCGGTCCCTGGTGCCCAAGAAAACCGTTTGTACCCGGTCCTGCCTAGCTGGCCCGAGGATCCTCTAGACCCAGTTAGCGCGCCACCCCCTTACCAAGCCCCAGCCGTACCAGATTCCTCAGGGCAACCTGTGGAGGTTATGAGCCCATCCCACACCCGGGGTGGAACCTCTTATAGCAGCGGGGAGGCTAAAGCCCGAGAAGGCAGGGAGCGGGCCGGCCCCGGCTCAGGGGAAGCTGCTATGCTACCCCTCCGAGAGGTTCCAACTGCTCCGGACGCCCCAAGGGCTCCGCCAAGGTTAATTTATGTCCCCTTCTCCACAAGTGACTTGTATAATTGGAAGCACCAAAACCCCCCTTTCTCGGAGAAACCTCAGGGCCTGACCTCCCTCCTAGAGACCATATTCAGGACCCACCAGCCCACATGGGATGACTGCCAACAAATCTTGCAAACCCTGTTCACCTCAGAGGAAAGGGAAAGAATTTTAAGGGAAGCAGGGAAGGCAGTCATGGGGGAAGAGGAGGGGACAGTCGGGGGCCGAAGGGAACTGGAAGAAATATTGCCTTCGAATCCCCCTGATTGGGACCCAAACTCCAGCGGGGGAAGGGAAGCACTCCTGCAGTACCCCCGAGCACTCCTAAGGGGATTGAGGGCGGCAGCCCGAAAACCCACTAATTTTGGGAAGGTAAGTGAGGTAGTGCAAGGGCGGGAGGAGACCCCTGGCGCATTCCTAGAGAGGCTGATGGAAGCATACAGGGTATATACGCCCTTAGACCCAGAAGCAAGGGAGAACAGAAGACTCGTCAATGTAGCTTTTGTAACACAATCAGCCTCAGATATAAGAAGAAAGTTGCAGAAGATAGAGGGATTTGAGGGAGAGAATATCAGTAAACTGCTAGAAATAGCCCAAAAGGTATATGTCAACAGGGATGACCCAGAGGTTGGGAAGGCTAGGGAAGTAGCAAAAATTCTGATAGCGGCGCAGAGGAAAGGAGGTGCACCCAGAGGGAACCCCGGTAGGGGGAACAGAGAAAGGAGGGGAGCCCGGCTAGAGAAGGATCAGTGCGCCATCTGCAAGGAGAAGGGGCACTGGAAGAGGGAATGCCCCAAGAGGAAGGGGATAGAGGAGCTAAGGGGGACCCCTGGGGTGCTCCTGCAGACCCTAGACTGACGGGGCCAGGGCTCCATAAGCATTGGCTCCCAGGAGCCCATGGTCACCTTGACAGTCGAAGGAAGACCAGTTGATTTCCTAGTCGACACGGGAGTCACCTTTTCTGTCCTGAAGCAGCCCCAAGGAAAACTGGAAAAGGAAACAGCCAAAATTATAGGGGCCACCGGGAAATCAGAGACTTCTCCTTGGACAAGTGCGAGAATTACGGACCTTGGAAAAGGGACAATCACTCACTCTCTTCTGATTATACCGGATTGCCCCTACCCTCTGCTAGGAAGGGACTTACTTCAAAAGTTGCAAGCCTCCATAGTGTTCAAGACACCCAAGGAATAGAAGGGGGACCCCAGCTTAGAAGTTACTGTTCCCCTGTCGGAAGAGTACCTGCTAGCTGTGAGTGAGGCCGAGCCTCATTCCACTGGAGTTCCCCAGGCACTCTGGGAAAAGATACCTGGGGTATGGGCAGAGACCAACCCCCCAGGACTGGCAGTACATCAGGCGCCAGTAGTAGTCCAGTTATTGAGTACAGCCACCCCAGTGCGGGTCAGGCAGTATCCGGTTCCAGCCAGGGCCAGGGAAGGAATTGCCAAGCATCTGCTAAGGTTGCTGGCCGCTGGGATTCTAAGGAAGTGCCAGTCACCCTGGAACACCCCGTTGCTCCCCGTACAAAAACCGGGGACATTAGATTTCCGCCCAGTGCAAGACCTGCGGGAAGTAAATGCACGGGTAGAGACAATACACCCCACCGTGCCGAACCCCTACACGCTTCTGAGCGCCCTGTCCCCTACCCATATACACTGTTCCGTTTTGGATCTGAAGGATGTGTTTTTTGCCATACCGCTAGCACCCCAGAGTCAGGAAATTTTCGCCTTCGAGTGGAACGACCCAGAACATGGGTTAGGGGGCCAGTATACCTGGACAAGGTTACCCCAGGGGTTCAAGAACTCCCCCACCATTTTTAATGAGGCCCTCAGTCAAGATTTGCAGGAATTCAGGAGGAGATATCCAGAGGTGGTACTCCTACAGTATGTAGACGACCTTCTCGTGGCAGCGCCCCAAGCTGAGGACTGCAGGAAGGCGACGGAGGACCTGTTAAAGGAACTCGAGAAGCTGGGATATCGAGTCTCGGCCAAGAAGGCCCAAATCGTATCCACTAAGGTGAGCGACCTAGGGTATAACCTAAGTGAAGGACTCCGGACACTGTCAAACCAAGGGTTCAAACAATCCTGGGAATACCGGAACCTGCCACGAAGCGGCAGGTGCGGGAATTCCTAGGGGCAGTGGGGTATTGCAGGTTGTGGGTCCTTGGATATGCAGAGCTGGCGAAACCCCTGTAGGACCTGACAAAGGGAAAAGAGACTGAGTTTAACTGGACAGAGGAGGGACGAAAGGCATTCCAGGCCTTGAAGGAGGCCCTTGTCTCGGCCCCGGCACTGGCGTTGCCTGACCCGACCAAACCGTTCTTCCTCTACGTAGCCGAGAAACAAGGTATGGCTCTGGGGGTATTATGCCAAACCTTAGGACCCCGGAAGAGACCGGTGGCTTACCTTTCCAAGAAGTTGGACCCGGTGGCGGCAGGCTGGCCAACTTGCTTGAGGGCTGTAGCCGCCACCTCAGTCTTGGTAAGAGAGGCGAGCAAGTTAACCCTCGGACAAGACGTCCAAGTGATTGGGGAGCATTACGTCGAGCAGGTGCTTCGTGCGCCGCCTGGACCGTGGCTGACCAACACCCGGCTAACCCAATACCAGGCCCAACTTCTTAACCCCCCGGCTGTAAGGTTCCTCAAAACAGCTGCCCTGAACCCAGCTACCCTGCTGCCAGTACCAGAGTTAGAGGTAACTCACTGCTGCCCGCAAGTATTAGAGCCAGTAACTGGGAGTCGGCCTGACCTGCGGGACCTGGCATACGAGAACGCGGACCTAACCTGGTACACAGACGGCAGCAGCTTCGTAAACAACGGACTCAGGTATGCTGGGGCAGCCGTGACAACAGCGGACGAGGTGGTATGGAAGCAGGCACTGCCCAAGGGGACATCGGCCCAGAGGGCAGAGCTGATCGCGCTCACCCAGGCCCTGCGGATGGCAGAGGGAAAGACAGTCAACATTTACACAGACAGCAGGTATGCCTTTGCGACGGCCCATGTGCACGGAGCCATTTACCGGGAGCGCGGATTGCTAACAGCTGGGGGTAAGGAGATTAAAAACCGCTTGGAAATCCTAGAACTGCTTGATGCACTGTGGATGCCTAAGAGGGTGGCAGTCATCCACTGCAGAGGACACCAGAAAGGGAGCGACCCCATAACTAGGGGCAACACTCTAGCTGACCAGGCGGTGAGGGGAGCAGCGAAGGAAGAGGCTGCAGGAGTACTTCCCATGGTGCCTACCCCAGTGCTACCTTCCCCGCCTACCTATAGTAAGGAAGAGGAAGTAGAAGGGAGGAGGCTAGGGGGAAAGGTAGACAAAGGAGGTTGGATAGTGCTCCCGGATAACAGGTTTTACCTGCCCCAGGGAGTGCTAACCCATGTGGTCCGAGAAATGCATGCGAGCTCACACCTAGGGCGGGGAAAACTAGAAAAGTTAATATTAAAATATTACAGGGCTCCTAATCTAAGGGAGGTCATAGAGTCTGTAGTGTCCAGATGCCAGGCATGCGCCAGGGTAAACGCACAGAATCAGAAGTGCCCACGATTCATCCGGCACAAGGGAAGTACCCCCGGAGAGATCTGGGAGGTCGATTTCACCGAAATGACGGCAGGAAGGTCGGGATACAAATATTTGCTCGTCTTAGTTGACACCTTTTCGGGATGGGTTGAAGCCTTCCCCACAAAAGGTGAAACTGCCGCCACTGTAGGAAAGATTCTAGTCCGAGAAATAATTCCAAGATATGGAATTCCCGTGGCCATCGGCTCGGACAATGGGCCCGCCTTTGTATCACAGATATCCCAAAATTTGGCGGGTAGATTAGGCATCACTTGGAAATTGCACTGTGTATACCGACCACAAAGTTCTGGACAGGTAGAGAGGATGAATCAAACTTTAAAGGAAACATTACTGAAATTGAAGGAGGAAGTCGGCGAGAACTGGGTAGAGTTGCTCCCCTTCGCCCTGTTTAGGGTCAGATGTACCCCTTATGTAGGGGGCTGGACCCCCTATGAAATCATATATGGGCAGCCAGTGCCCCTGGTGCCCAGACTGACAAGAGAGGAGATAGAGGCCTCTAACCATTATTTCCTCAAGTCGTTACAGGCACTGCAAGTCATCAGAGAGGAGGTTCGCCGCCTGCGGGAGGAGAAACAGGCCACGACTGAGGCAGATAGCGCGAACGAACTGAGGACATTAAACCCTGGACAATGGGTATGGATCCTGAACCACCGGTGAGGAAACCTTGAACCCCGGTGGATTGGGCCATTCCAGGTACTGCTGAGCACCCCATCGGCTATTCGAGTAGCCGAAAAACCCTACTGGATACACATATCCCACGTGAAACTCGCGCAGGATCCTGGGGAAAAGAAACCATGGAGGGTCCGGCAAGACCCAGAAAAACCCCTAAGACTCTCTTTTTCCCGCTCTTAATACTGACTGGACTATCGAAGGAGGTAAACGGGTATGAACCCCGCGAGTGGGTGTTAATACGAACAAAAGATGGAACTGTTATTGCAAAGAATCAAACTTGGGGGGAGAGGATTGTTTCCTTTAGGGTAGATTTCTCTAAATTCTTTGATGACAAATTTTGTGACTCCCCAGCAGCATGGAGACATACTGATTCCGTGGAGGGCCCCCTCCAGGACAATCTCCCCTCTGCCTATACAATAGGCCTAACTGATTGTGACCCCAACACCAAGAATAGGGCTTTATGGTACACCCCTTACTATGCTTGCCCTGAGCCACCCCCCGGGGAGGAGGCGGACCTGCGGATCCTATACAGACTTCTATTGTAAAGCTTGGGGTTGCGAGACCCTCACGGACGGGGGTTGGAATCCAGGCGGGGGCAAAGACCACCATATAGCCTTGATCCGCAACAAAACTATGAAGCCCAGCTCTGGGTGGAATAACGCCTGTGCCCTAGACAATTGCAACCCAGTTGTAGTCACGGTCCTGAAACCCCAGGACCCTGAATGGATGAAGGGCCGAACCTGGGGTATCCGGCTCTACGTATCAGGGACAGACCCCCATACAAGACGAAGAACCCGAAGTTTTGAAAGCTCAGGAGGGACTATGGTTTGCCTGTACAAGGGGAGTCATGAAGTGCATAGCCCCCATAAACCCTGATATTTGTGTCAGCGCATACATCATCCCTCAAGTCTACCTATACGGGGGAGATTCCAACTTCTTGCTACAACCTTCCCCTCGAATTAAGAGGGTCCCTCTGCTCATTCCCGTCGTAGCCACAATTGGGATAGTAGGCTCTGCTGCCCTAGGGGCAGGTGCCCTTGTGCAGGGAGAATTGAGCCTGAGGCAGCTATCGCAGACCTTCTCCAAGGATGTGTCCATGCTACAGAAGCAGGTGATATATCTAGAGAAGCAAGTAGACTCACTGGCAGAGGTGGCCCTGCAAAATAGGCGAGGGTTAGACCTTCTGTTTTTGAAGCAAGGGGGACTATGTGCCGCATTAGGAGAAGAATGTTGTTTTTATGCAAACCACTCTGGAGTAATAAGGGAAAATATCAAAATCTTAACCCGTAGGTTAAAAGAAAGAGATAGTGAAGAGAGTGACTCCTCCTGGTATGCCTCCATGTTTAAAGCCTCACCTTGGTTGACTACCCTGGTTTCAGGGTTAGCAGGACCGATTCTAATCCTCCTGCTGATCCTGTTGTTTGGTCCTCTAATCCTGAATAAGCTAGTGGCATTTGTGCAAAACCGAATTGAGGTTGTTAAGCTAATGGTATTATCCCAACCCTATACTCTGCTGGCCGCAGAAGACACTGAGTCAAGGGTTTGACAAGGTATGAACAAGAAAAGGGGAGAATGAGGGAGCCGTGAGAGCAGGGTCAAAGCTGAGGCTAAGGGAGGAACAAATACCAAGAAAAACATATCAGGGTGCAGCCCCCATGCAGCTGGGCCAGAGTCGACAAGAATGAGGAGGAGGCATAGGGCAACGGTTGAGCCTTGCCTCAGATAAACATCCTGACCAGAGAAAGACAGAAGAGGGGTCCCAGTAACAGCCTTGAACCCAATCAGCAGCAAAGAAGCTGCCTAAAGTAGCCTATCGCTAACTGCCACTTCTCGCCCTTGTATCCTGCTTGCTTGCTCCGCTTATGTATAAAAACCCTAGTGCCTTAGCAGCGGCGTGCCCTTCGTAGGTGGAGGGTCTGCCCCTGCGCAGGTTCATTTGGCCAACTAATAAAGCGCTTGTGAAAAGTCCTGTGTCCTGGAGTAATTCGAACAGCGGGGAACGTAACAGTCAGCTCTAGGACTTTCCAGTTAATCCTGTCTCTGGTCTCTCCTCCAAGGACTCTGGGCAGCTCTGTGATCCCTTCAGCCCGGGATCTACTAATTTTGTGACCTGCTCTGCAATCACGGGTCAGGAGGGTCAATTTACACCTGCCCTGGCCGCTCTGTGCAGTCCCTTGCAGACCATTTCATTGCCAATCTGTGGGACGCCTTGCTGGGCGGTGCAAGCTTTCGCCAGCCCATGCGGGTCACACAGACGCTCGTCAACCCTCGCTGGGTACTCAGCGCAAGTGGGCACGCCTGCCCTGGGTGGCTTTTGGGTGTCTATGTGTGCTTTCTGGCTTTTGGCTCTTTGGGGGTGTGGCCTCTTCCCGCACAATGGAGACTATGGCAGGGAGAAGGAGTCCGGACACCCCGGTTCCTCCTCCCGTTTTTTTCCCCAACGCTACCATTTCCAGTCTCTCCTCAGCGGTCTCTGGGCAGTTCTGTGACCCCTTCGCCCAAGGATCCACCACCTGTGTGGACTGCGTTTCAATCGCGGACAGTCTGGTTTGTTTGCGCTCCTCTTCTGCCTCTTGGGGGCTCGTCTTTCCCGCCCACAATGGAGACTACAGAGCGGGGATGGAGTCAGGGCTCCCGGTCCTCCTCCTATTCTTTCCCCAAAGCCTCTGTCTCCAGTCTCTCCTCGAGGCTCTCTCAGCCACTCTGCACTCAGTCCTCCAGCTCACAGCACAAGCTGTGTGCAGAGCACACAAAAGGCAGGGTAATTAATTACCTTATGCCTGAGTGAGATGGTAGCTGCAGAGTGGGAGGTGTGTCATCACCGGGGCACCACCTGCTGCCATGTCATTTCTTTTCACAAAGTTTTCCTCACCAATCTTTTCCCAGGCACCAGACCACCCTGCTGCCGCCCCTACCCAGGGATCAAGGAGGGTGGCTGCCACTGCTAGTTTTGCGTTGGCCCTTTAAATGTCTCTTCGCATCCCCAGCCACCTGTCTCTGGAAGAGAGCGCCGCTAAGGTTTTCTGGGTTGCGTTTTGTCTGTATTTTCTTGGTTTTAGCTGCTGTAGTTTCGGGGTCCCTGTTTTTGATTCAGACCCCGTTCTTCTCGGGGGAAGCTAACTGGCCGTTTCAATGTCCCTCTGGTGCTAGTGCCCGTGGGCACTCAGCCCACCCTCTAGAACCTCCACCACAGTTCTCACCCGTTGGGATGTGTGAGTCAAATCCGCTGTCCGCAGCACCTAGGCTCCTCTCCCACTATCGTTCCATTGTTTTCCAGGTGATTACTCCACTAGTTAATCACTATTCCAGTTTGGTCTTGGGAGGAGGTCAGCGTGACTCCCATTCACTCTCCGTTCTTTCTTTCTGATGCATAGTATATCATTGTGTAAAAAATGTCTGACCGTTTTTTGATCCTTTCATCTATCGATCGGCACTTAGGTTTCTTCCAGCACTTGGCTATTGTATATTGTGTGGCTATGAACACTGGGGTTTACAGGTTCTATGGAATTGGTGTTCCAGGACTCTTAAGGTATAAGCCAAGTAGTGGAATTGCTGGGTCAAAAGGCAGTTCCATTTTTAGCTTTGTGAGGAAATTCCGAACTGTTTTCCACAGTGGCTGCACCATTCTGCATTCCCACCACCAGTGTACTGTACTAGGGTTCCCTTTCCTCCAAAACCTCACCATCACTTGTTTGTTGCTTTGTTTATGATGGCCGTTCTGACTGGTGTGAAGTGGTATTTCACTGTGGTTTTAATTTGCATTTCTGTGATGGCTAGTGATGCTGAGCATTCTTTCCTGGGTCTCTGGGCCCTGTGTACGTCCTCCTTGGAGAAGTTTCTATTCAGGGCTTTTGGCCATCTTTTAATTGGATTGTTTGTCTTCCTGGAGTGGAGTCATGTGCATTCCTTATATGTTTTGGAGACCAAACCCTTGTCCAAGGTATCATTGGCAAATATATGTCCCCATACGGTTGGTTCCCTTTTCATTTTGCTGACGTTTTCTTTAGTCATGCCGAAGCTTCTTATTTTCATGAAGTCCCATTTCTTTATCCTTTCCTTTATGTCCCTTGCTGTAGGGGTCCTATTGATGAAAATATTGCTGTGTGGAATATCTCGATTTGCCTACCTATGTTCTCCTCTAGGACTTTGATGGTTTCACGACTATTTAAGTCTTTTATGCATCTTGAGTTTATTTTTGTGTATGGTGTTAGTTGGTGTTCCAGTTTCGTTTTTTTGCATGGAGCTGTCCAGATCTAAGAGGCTATTTTTACTCCATGTTATGCTTCTGCCCCCTTCAACAAAGATTAAGTGACCACAGAGACATGGGTTTATTTCTGCGTTCTCTCTTCTGTTCCATTGATCTATGAGTTTTTTCTTATGCCAATACCAAACTCTTGATTACAGTGACCTTATAATATAGTTTGATGTCAGGCATTGCGATCCCTCCTACTTTGTCCTTCTTTCTCAAATTGGCTGCAGTTATTCGAGGTTGTTTATGGATCCATATAAATATTTTAAATGTTTGTTCTATGTCTTTGAAATCCATCATTGGCATTTTAATAGGGATTGCATTGAATCTGTGAGCAGATTTGGGTAGTATGGACATTTTGATGATGTTAATTCTTCCAATACGAACACCATATATGCTTCCTCTTATTTGTGTCTTCCTTAAGATCTTTCTTTAGTGTTTCGTAGTTTTTTTTTTTCTTTTTGTATCTTTACCTGGTTTTGGGATTAGGATGATACAGGGTTCATAAAAAGAGTTTGGGAGTTTCATCTTTCCTTGGATTTTTTTGGAATAGTCTGAGGAGGACAGGGGTTAGCTCTTCCTTAAATGTACTGTGAATTTCTACTGTGAAACCATCCGATCCTGGGCTTTTTTGTGCTGGGAATTTTGTGATTACTGCTTCAATTTCTCCAGCGGTTATCGGTCTGTTAGGCTTTCTACTTCTACTTCATTCTGTGTTGGAAGGTTATATTTTTGTAGGAATTTGTCCATTTCACCTAGGTTTGCCAATTTCTTGACCTATAATTGTTCACAATAATCTGTTAAAATGCTTTTTACTTCTGCAGAATCAGTTTTAATTTCTCCTCTTTCTTTTATGATATCATTTATTTCGAACCTCTCCCTTATTTTCGTGATGAGTCAGCTCAAGTGTTTGTTGATTTTCGCTTTTCAGAGATGCAGCTCTTGGATTTATGAATCCTTTAAATTGTTCTTTTCATCTCTATGTCATTCAATACTTCTCTGATCATGATTATTTCCTTCCTTCGACTCTCTTTGGGCTTTGTTTGTTGTTGTTTCTCCAGTTCTTGAAGATGTATGGTTAGGTCATTTATTTGAGATGTTTCTATCTTTTTGAGGTAGTCCTGTATTGCTATGAACTTCCCTCTCAAGATTGCTTGTCAGTGTTCCATAGATTTAGAACTGTTCCGTGCTTATCTTCATTTGTTTCCTGAAACGTTTTGAATTCTTCTTTGACCTCATTATTGACCCCTTTATAGTTTAATAACATGTTATTCAGTCTCCATGAGTTTGAATGTTTTTGAGTTTTTTCCTGGAGGTTGGTTTCTAGTTTCAATCCCCAGTGGTCCAAGAAAATGCTTCTTATAACTGTACTTTTCCTGAGTTTGTTGAGGCTTATTTTGTGCCCTATCATGTGGTCTCTTTTTCAAAATGTTCCATGTGCATTGGAAAAGAATGTGTATTTTGCTTCTTTCGGATGAAATTATATATATATATATATATATATATAAATATATAAATATATATATAAATATATATTATAATACTTTATTTCCTTCTACCTAGCTATCTATCTATCTATCTATCTATCTATCTATCTATCTATCTTTCTATCTCTGGTCAGTCCATTTAATCCAATGTGTCACTCAGTTCCACAATATCTTTGCTGATATTTCATTTGCAAGATGTATCCATTGTTGACAGTGGGGTGTTTAAATCCCTTACTATCACTGGGTTGCTGTCTATATCTTCTGGAAGTCCTTCGAGAATTTCCTTGTATATCTGGGTGCTACTATGCTGGGTGCAATTAAGTTTACAATGTTTATGTCTTCTTGATGGAATCTTCCTGTGAGTGTTATGAAGGGGTCCGCTGGGTTTCTTTTTATGGCCTTTATTTTCAGATGTATTTTGTCTGATGTAAGTATTGCTATCCCACATTTTTTTTCCTGGTCCATTTGCTGGGAATATTTTTCTCCATCGCATGCCTGTCAGTCCGTGTAGGTCCATTGTTGTGAGGTGGGTCTCTTGCAGAAACCTCATTTGAGGGTCTTGGTTTCTGATCCATTTAGATATCCTATGTCTTTTGATTAGAGGTTTTAATCCATTTACATTTAAAGTTATATCAATAGGTACTTATTCATGTTTTCCCTTAGTACCTGTGTTCCTCTCTTTCTCACTCTTTTTCTTCATCTCGTGAAAGCAGTTGCTTTAGCATATCTTGCAGTGCTGGTTTGGTGGAGGTATATTCTTTGAGCCTTCTCTTGTCTGGGAAACGCCTTATTTCACCTTGCATTTTATTTGAGAGCCTTGTGGGGTAGAGTAGTCTTGGTGGCAGGCCTTTGCTTTTCATGACTTTGAATATTTCTTGCCATTCCCTTCTGGCTTGTAGTGTTTCTGTTGAGAAGTCAGCTGCTAGCCATATAGTGGCTCCTTTGTATGTTACTGTTTCTCCCTTGCTGCCTTTAAGATTCTCTCTTTGCACTTTAATATTTGTAACTTTAATTCTCATGTGTCTTGGAGTGGGCCTCAGTGGTTTCCTCTTGAATGGGAACCTCTGTGCTTCCTGGACTTGTGTGACTTTTTCCCTCCTCAAATTAGGGAAGTTTTTCATCATTATTTTTCAAACAAGTTTTCTATCCCTTGCTCTTCTTCTCCTTCTGGTATTCCTAATATCAGGATATTCTTACTTTTCAGATTGTACTGCATTTCCTTAAATTCCTCTTCATGCTCTCTGAGTCATTTTTAATTTTGTTTTCTTTCTGGGAGATTTTTTTTTTTTATTCTGCTTCATCTAGCCTGTGTTTGATTCCTTCTACTGTGTTCTTTGATTCAGAAATTGTATTCTTCATTCCCTCCTGCCTCTTGTTGATAGTTTCTAGGTACTTTTTCATCCTGAGATAGTTTGCAGTAAGTTCTTTGTAATTTCCCTGTAGTTTTTGTCCTTCTCTCTGAGCTCACTGAGCTCATTGAGCTTCCTTAGAACTATTGCATTGAAATCAATATCAAATAGTTTACTTGCCTCTAGTTCACTTAGTTCTCTCTATGGAGATTCCTCCTTTCCCGTTGATTGGGTGGTTTTTCTCTCTCTCCCCATTATTTGGGAAGTCTTCTTTTTTCCTTCCGCTTCTTAAATCTGTCCTGATTTCCTGAGTCTGTGGTGTAAACTTCTCTGGTAGGAGACCTGTGAGATCCAATGGTGCAGTCTTCTTGATATCCTGAACTTGCTCCTCTTTGGATGCCTTTTATGCTGTTTTTGTCAACACACTCGAAGTATCTGGGGGATGGTTGTTTGGTGATTGTAGCGTAAGTGGAGGCAGTCTGGCTCCCTCACCCATATGTGTGGGTCACTTTTTCTGCTCCTTGGAACCTCCTCACAACCTTCAAGGAGTCTGAGAAAGAAGTGTTTCAGTAGCCTTGAGACTGTGTTTCATGGCCTTGAGCCCGGATGCGATAAACTGCCCTGTAACCTTGAGTAGGCTGTCATGCGTAGGTCATGATTCTTACTTCACTTTCTGGCCTGTAGCCTGCTTTGTTTAGGGTTAGTATTCAAAGCGCTTTGAGTAGGAGTTTTGGTCGAGATGGGGAGTCAGTGCATTGACTTAGACACTGGCTTGTGGCCTGTGGGACTCCCTCGACATGGGCTTCTTACCTGTGTAATGTCCCCCGATGCGACTTGTGACCTGTGTGAATTTCCCCATAAAGGCATGTCACATGGCTCCAGGTATCTTCTTCCATATAGCCGAACCCCGACTTGAACCCACCAGCTTAACGAGGCTGCAACACCAGCGGCATAGTCAGCACCAAGGGTTTCTCAGTGGAGAGATGGAGTCCCTGGACTCTCCTGAGGACAGTATGAGGGGTTGCTTGCTACTGGGAAATGCCACCTGGTGGCATGCCTCCTGGCACCGTGGCTCCCCTGGGGAGTGGCCCAATGTCAGTCGCGCATCTCACACTGTGGAGAAAACTTACAGGAGGCTGGGGAGTGCCCGCAATGGTCTAGGAACCGTGCAGCTGTGGGGCCATTGGCTGAGTGTTTCTTTCAGCTTTGCAAGATGAGACAGAGGCTGAGCTTCATGATGCAGCGAAGTGAAGGGAGCTCCGGGGACAAGAGGACACACTGGAAGCCAGAACTCAGGCCTTGGAAGACACCCTGCAGGCAGGAGAGCAGCGATGCAACTCCCCAATCACCTGCCCCTGTTGATGAGTCCGAGTGGGATCTGGAGCGGTCCAGCACCTGTGTGGATGCGGGGGCGTCGGCTGCGTTTTTCTCAGTAGAAAAGACTGCCCTTCCTGATGCAGAAAACTACGAAAACTCCAAGGAGCAGGAAAAGAAAGCCTTGATGGCGGGACTCTGTGCCCTGGGGAAAATCCTCCCAGCGGCTGAGCTGCAACAATACCCTCCCTGCTCGCAGTGAGCAATTCAGGGGACATGGGTCGGGGGAAATGGAACTGAGGTCCTTGGCGGCCTAGGGGGAGTCTGAATCTGGGTGGCCGAGAATCCCGTTTCTCTCCTTGCCCCACACAGATGGGGAACATAGTTGCTGAAGCTGACTGGGCTGGAGGACTGTGGCCCAGGCTGGGTGCTTTGGTGGCGGGGCTGGCACCTGGCAAGCTCTGCTCTCACTGTGCTCATGTTAACAGGCAGGGGCCCTGTGGGCAAGTAGCATGTGCTGGCTCTGTTTGTGGGCCAAGATCATGCCTGTGGAGCCGAGCTTAGCAGTGGCGTTTTAGCAGGTTGTGTCCCCGGCCTGGGGAGTTTGCAGGGCTTCCGGCCACTGTAACTGTCCAAGGGATGCTAGCTCTGACACTGTGTGCTCTGGCACCAAGCTCCCTAGCTGCACTGTTCACTTTGCCAGTGTCCTTGGTGGTGGGGCAGCTGCTATTGCTGGCCGCGCGACCTGGCAACTGCGATTAAGCATGCTGGAGCAGAGGGCACCGGTGCAGAGCGACGTCAGCGGCAGGGGAACAGGTGGTCCAGCACACCGAACGGCACAGCCCATGGCAGTGCCCAGAGCCACAGAAACAGCAGCAGCCAGAGCAGCAGCACTGCAGAAAGGCAAGGAGCAGAATGGGACAAAGTAGAACCTGCGGCGAGCACGAGTCTCCAGGCATCCTGGGCAAGGGCCTGGATTGTCTGTCAAAATCTCGGTTGTTACCTGTCACTTTGGAAGAGGCACAAGAAACCTGTGAGACTTGCATTGTCTGTTCACAGGAGCATCTCCGAAGGCCTCTGGGAACTGCTGGGCAGTTGGTGCGAGGACAGGCACCGTGGGTCATCGGTCCCCTGCCCAGTTCAGAGGGCTATACATATGCTATTGCAGGTGTAGACACAGCCACTGGGCCTCTTAACTGTTTATCCTGCATGGCATCCAGATCAGAAAGCACTAATAGCTGCCCTCAAATGGTTACATGCTGCTTATGGCTGCCCCTTCATTATGGATAGTGATCAGGGGACATATTTTACTGGAGCCTTGGTACAACAATGGGCTCGATACCTGCAGATTGACTGGAAATTCCATTTGACCCATCATCCTCAAGCTGCTGGGATGATTACACAGTATAATGGTCTCTTGAAGCAGGGCCTGTGAGCCGCAGCTGCCTCCCCTATGTAGAGGGGATGGACGAAGTGCTTATGGACTGTTCTCCAGTCTCTGAATGAGTGGAGACAGAGGGGAGAGCCTGCTCCGGTGGAAGCACTTCTCCTCCAGACGGCAGCTCCCACTCAGCTGCAGGTGCAGACTAAGGATGCTCTGCTGAAACCAGGCAAAGGGATAGAGGGAAGTACTTTCTTGCCCAGTCTGGAGGATCTGGAGCGAGGGCACACAGATATTTGGACCTGCCTATGGGCAAGAAATGCCCCCTCACATGTGCCCCTCTTCTTGCCCCTTTTGGACAAGGGGTTGAGAGGAACTTGCAAACAGTGACCTGGGTGATGGGGACCTGGCCCCCAATCTTAAAGGTGACATGTCCAGCGTAATGATTGGCCATTATTGGTATCAATAACTGTTTGTCTTTCTAACCCCTAGGATGCAGTGGACTAGGTACCTGCCTGTGCCTCAGCGTCTACCCAATGGGCGTGCGAGGTCTGTACTCAAATCTCCTGGAGCACGTGTGATGGCCTCCCAATGGCACAGCCCTCTAGCTTCTGTCTACAGAGGACACAATGGACATTCTTGGGGAACGCAGCCTGGACTGGCATCTACGCTGGGATGAAGCAGCAGTGTGACCAGCCCTGGCTGTTGGTCCGCTTT
Organism: Pteronotus mesoamericanus; assembly: GCF_021234165.1. NCBI lineage: Eukaryota > Metazoa > Chordata > Mammalia > Chiroptera > Mormoopidae > Pteronotus > Pteronotus mesoamericanus. The sequence goes on from NW_026555255.1 coordinate 33,491, forward strand.
CCCATGCTGGGCGGGTGGCATTGGCTCTCAGCTGGAACCATGCGTTGGGCAGAGCCAACACCCCCTCTGAGTTAAAACATGAAGGACAAGCCCAAGTGGACTGAAGTCTTGTGAGTCTGTGTTGGAACCATGCACTTGGACATTGCTGGGAGGCATGGAATGGTGTGTGGACAGCTTTTCTCACTGGAGCCTTCTGGGTATATGGCTCACCTGGGAAGCCTTATCTGTCTGGGAACTGGACTGGCCCATGGACCTAGGGATGGCCTTATTGACGATGTTTTGGCTGAATGCTGCTGTGGTCTCTACTTCTGCTGCAGCAGCGGTTGTGTGTTCTTTTTGCCTCTCGTGTAGCTTATATTGCTGTTTGGTTTATGCGTGCAGGGCTCTGCCACCTCACCAAGGGAACTTCATGGAAGACATCCTTGGGTAGATTTTATCATGAGGAAGCCCAAAGGGGTGGACTGTAGGGCAAGTGGAGGCAGTCTGGCTCTCTCACCCACGTGTGTGGGTCACTGGAGGGAGCAGGTTCTCACAATCTTGAAGGAGTCTGATAAAGCAGTGTTCCCACAGCCTTGAGCCTGGGTTTCATGGCCTTGACCCTGGGTGTGATAAGCTGCCTGTAACCTTGAGTAGGATCGCATGCACAGTTCATGATACTTACTTCACTTTCTGGCCTGTAGCTTGCCTTGTTTAGTATTTGAGGTGGATTTGGTAGAGCTTTGGATGAGGCGAGGAGTCAGGGCGGTGACCTAGGCATGGGCCTGTGGCCTATGTGACTCCTAGCACACGGGCTTGTGGCCTGTGTGACGCTCCTGAATAAACTCATGTCAAGCATCCCAACAGCTCCACACATCTTCTTTTGTCTACCCAGGCCCTGAGTGGACCTTCCCAGCTTAGAGAGGCCGCAACACAGTCATTATTCAGTGGATCCTACCCCCCAGCTCATTGAGTGAGGGTCACTCTGCCCTCCACTTGTGGATTTTTGTGCGGTGCTGCCAGAACACAACTGCACAACCCAGGAAACCAACTTATATCTGTAAAAATAATAGCCCCCTGCAATCCCATTATCCATAGCAAGCTCACCAGTATTAATAAGGCTGTGGAAGGATCAAGGCTATTATCAGAAAGGAGAAAAAATAAACTGTTAGTATACAATGCAATGACTTAATAAGCACAAAATTGATGGACACGAAATGAACGTTAAAAACCTATGTAATCCAAAGAATATGGTAAATCATGGAGATGACCACAGTGGATTTCATCTCAGTAGCCTCTAGTATTGACCGCTGTGTTTTCTTTCTAGATGTGCCTCTGAAGATGGCAGATGTTCATCCCACCTGACCTTCCGCAGCCTGTTCAAGAGGTTTACGAACGTGCTGTTTGTGGCCGTCTGGTTCAATCGTTCATCTAGTCATTCTCCACTCAGCTGTCTGCCTACGCACCACAGGGCAGGGCAGAGCCCTTCCTGATGGCGGTGCTGTTGTTTCCTCTGAGGCGTCTGCTGCTCAGGGGAGTGGTCTTCCTGAGCAAGATGGCCACTGCCATGTTGGGGAGGAGTCAGCATTGGGACCCCACCGGCTATTCCCTCAGTTCTCTCCCCAAAGTTTCCATCCCCAGTCTCTCCTCAGGCGTCTCCAGCCCACACTGCTTCTGCCTTTGCCAGAGCCCAGGGTAAGCAGGTGCTAATAAAAACTTATGTCTTGGCCCTTTAAACAGCTCTTTGCATCTCCAGCCACCCCTCTCTGGCAGAGAGCAACCCTGCCGCTTTTCGCAGCTGGCTGGTCTCTGTGTATGTTTTGGGCTCTGGTGCTCTAGGCCGGCGATCCTGTCTGATGGTTTACACCCCACTCTTCTCAGGAGAATCGAATTGGCTGTTTAAATGTCCCTCTGGAGAGGCTGCCTGTGGGCTCCAGGCCAGCCTTCTTGAGCCTCTACCACTGTCCTTACGAGTCAGGTCGTCCCAAAGCGGAGTCTCCTGTCTGTCCGAGGTTCTGCCTGGATTATGCGAGGATTAACTGCAGAGGCCCGGAGCTGACTTCCTCCCATTTCCGTAGTCGCCATTGGCGAGGGCAAACAACGCACCCAAAGAGCCAAAAGCAGAGAAAACACACAATAGAAGACCCTAAACTGACCAGTGCAGGTGAGTCCGCAGGCCAGGGGGCCAGATGTGAACGCGAGGTCACAAAAAGCCCCTGGTCTGGGGCAAGGTCGCGCAAGCCCCGACAGGCGGGGGATTCTGCCCAACCGGGGAGTGCGCTCAAGGAGCCGGCCTGAGAGTGCAGAGCAATCCCCAAAAATAGTCCATCCCTGACCAAAGGGGACTCAGAGCTGCCCCTAGCAGGATTCAGACACAGACAATAGAGTCCTGGAAGGCTCAGAAAAACAACCCAAGGTTATATAGGGTCAACTACTGACATCATCAGAGGCAGGCCCAGAAAGAAAAGGGAAAAATAAACAAATAAATAAACAAAAAGACCCACCTACAACCATTGAAGTTTAATCCACAAAGCCAGGAAATCTAGATGGCCCAGTTGAAGCAGAAGCAAAAATAAATAATTAAATAAGTAAATTACTTAACAGGCTCTCACAAAAATGGGAAGAAAAAGAAATTCCCCCAAATGAGTGGAAAAGGGGATTCACCACAGAGGGAGCTCAATGAAATAGAGGCAAGGGAACTATCGGATATTGAATGCAAAACAATGGTCCTAAGGAAGCTCAATGAGCTCAGCCAGCTCAAAGATAACTCAGAGAAACTGCAGAAAAACTCTCAGGATCTTACAACAAACTAAAGGAGGACAACTGGAAATGAACAAGAAAAAAAATGAAAAAAATTAAAATAGACGATTTTGTTCCTGATAGTTTGCGCTGAAAACAGGGGTGTTCGTTATACATGGCAAAACACAGTAATATCTCAAAGAGCACAGTACTCGGCAGAGTGGGCTTTCAGTGGGTGTTTCTAAAATGAATACACATACATATCGACATGAAACAGATTAGAAAACCCAGAAATAAACCCACACTTATATGGTCGCAGCCACAGCAACGAGGCAACAATACACAGTGGCCAACAGGAGGACACTTCAATCCATGGGGTTGTGAAAACTGGACAGAAACACGCAAAACAAAATAACACTGGACATCTTTTACACTACATACACAAAAATTAAGTCAAAATGGACTAACGTCTTAAATGTAAGACCTAAAATCCATAAAACTCCTAGAAGAAAATGTGGGCAGGGATCTCTTTGACATCAGTCCTAGCAATCGTTTCTTCAGATGCGTCTCCTAAGCAGCAGCAACAAAAGCTGTTAGACGGACATAAAGGGTGTTATACTAGTGAAGCAAGTCAGAGAAAGACAGACATATACCCTGTGATCTCACTTATATCTGGTATCTAAAAAAAATCAACAAATCAGAAACAGGCACATAGATACAGAGCGCAGGCTGATGGTTGCCACGGAGTGGGGGTTAGGAGGGGATGAGCGAAAAGGTAAAAGGGATGAAGAGGTGCAAACCTTAGGTTACGAAATAAATAAGTCACAGTGATGTAACATACAGCACAGCGAACATAGTCAATCCTATCGCCATAATTTTGTATGGTGACTTATGGCTACTAGGTTATCATAAATCTAGTAAGGTATAGAAATGTGGAATCCCTAGGTTGTACACCGCTTGAGACTAATGTAATATGGTATGTCAAGTATACTTTAATAAAAAATATATACATCAATATAAGGATAGTACAATACTATGCAGTATTTCTTTCGGGCATTACTTATTATGGTAATTCTTCGTTTACTTTGATTAGAATATGCCCCATTAAACACTGAGGATACACACCTATGCTGGAAAAACGACAGGGAACTGCAGATTTCTTTTAACAGACACTAGAACTGCATCAGAAACTCCTTCAGGACAGTTTATATGCCCAACGATGAGTACCCAACAGGAGGAATTCCAAGGAGTAAAAAGAAAAAATAGCTAGGACAGAGGCATTGAAGGTAAAGGCAGGTTGCTTCCAGACGAGGTTAGGAAGGAAGTACCTATGACGAACTGGGTGAGGTCCCAGGTGAACAGAAAGAAGGGGAAAAGATTATGATTTCCACCCATGGTCTCTTCCCTAGGACTGGAAAGCACCGTGATGTAATTTTAGCAAAGAAATCTTTAATCTATAGAAAGCAATTATCCAAACAATTTTGACATCAGAAATCATCTGCTCTACCTTACCTCACATCGCTTACCTTCTGAAGATACTAGCAACACCGGTAAGGCCCAACCCATCCACAATAGCTCTGGTGAGTCTAAAAGGAACTCTTTCAGGAGTAGGAAAGATTTGACCCTGGTCGAAAGCAACTTCTAATATAAAATATACAGTGAGGTTAGGAGTTTTCATAGGGTACTCACCATCCTCCCAACTGGCAGATAAACTTTGCAGAGGCACCAAATAATTTGTCACCTGTATCCCCTCAATACTACAGTACACAGTGCCTTAGGCCGTTTCTGCCCTGCCTGGCTTCCTCTTCTCCACCACCTTTAGGAGGTCCACCTCGAATTAAAGAAACATTCACTACTTCTGGACATAATTAGAGAAACCTTGATTACAAGGTGATTTTTAAAAATGAAGTAGGTACCAGTAGAATTTAAAATGCAGAGGAGATATATATATATATACATATATATGTATATATAAATTTATATTTATAAAATCCTTCATCTTTTTCCAATGTAATTCAATTTTACTCTTCTTTAGTAAAGCACCTACCTAATTACAGTGTGTAATTAATAATTTCCTAAAACTGCACCTTCTTCTGCAATCTTAAATTCTACCTTGTCATCAAAACCTCTTCTCCTTCTGCACACATTAAACAGTGTTCAAGCTCATCAAGATTTCTAGTCTATTGTCCTCCCTTCCTTGCCTACTCAGCGCGGAGTCTAGCTGGCAAGGTTCATGGCTCTCACTGCACCTCAGCTCTCCATGTTTCACCACGCCTCTCACTTAAACTCAAATGCAAACTCCTTGTGTCTTCTGTATTTAAAGAAAACAGGGTTTCAGGACAATGAAAAATTGAGGAGAAACACTGAAGGCAAAGCACAGCTCAGCAGATGCCACACAGCTGACCTGCAGCTGATCCCGGGTTTCGGCCATGACTTAGAAACGAAGGCCCAGGGGCTAAGGGCACAGTGTAGCTCAGGGTCGGCGCCTGCAATGGCCGACGGGGCTCCCAGTGCCCGTGCGGGTTACCTGCCAAGCGTGACGTGACCACATTCCGCCTGAGGGGCCAGGAGAAGCACCTAAACTAACTACCTGCTTTTGAAAAAAGTAATTACATTAGATACTTACATAACATACGCCTGCCACATTACTATGAAAAGTGACTAAAGGAGGGGATGATACTTTTTGTTTGCTTACAGGAACACAATGAGGAGTCTCATTCTAAAGTAATGAGAATATAAATGTGAAGAGAGACGGGAATATCATTATTCAAGTATGGGGAGAGAGATACTGATCAGTGAATGCATATAAGCAAACATTATAGCAGCTTATATTTATTTGAACATATAAAGCAAGAAGAGTGATGGGTTATGGGCACAGGCATTCCATGGAGGAAAATCCTTTCTGTTTTAACTCCTGGGGCACGGTAAGTAACTCGCACAATTTTTAAAACCTTTTGACACTAAAAACTCTCTGTGATTCAATGAAAGGACTTGCTTCAATACAATTCTCTGCAAAAGAAGATTACCCAGAGAAATCAAAAAATTAAATCAGTGCAGTCAACTACTATGAGTCCCACCCAAGATATTAAGTGAAAATGTGCAGGGTGTTGAGGCTATAAGATAACATTAGGTTCTGGATCATGTGCAAATTGTATTCATCACGCCTTTCATATCTGTAATTACAATATTGTTTGTGATTATAAAGAGATTTACATATTAGACTCCATAGTTAATACACCTCTCCAGAGTAACACAGCAGGAAGTGAGCACTCATTCTCTCAACTCATACTTCTCTGAGGCTTCCACTGAGTGGCATTGAACTTTGCTAACATAATAAAGCATCACAAAGTGCCTTGACTCTTCTAACCAGCTGAGGTCTCCTACTTCCGGAGGCATGTGTTATTTTGTTTAGAGCTTTGATTCAATCGTACTAATGAAAAATCAAAAACAATGCATAAGAATATACCCGATGACACTTCAACTTTTCAGTTATAATAAGAAAAGAAAAATAAGACTGTATGCACACATGTTGAAAACAAAAGGACTATAATCCTTCAGATCGAAACAAAACAGTCCCCTTAGGAAGGAAATACATAAAGGTATAATAATCTTAAGAGTAAAGGGCATGAGTGCCATTAAATCTATTTTTTATTTGCTCATTACTGTGAGAAAAAAATGTGAACTATTATTGGTACCTCCTATGCTTTGACAATTATTCAGAAATTTTTAACTGATTTTAGGTGGAATCATAATAACAATGGTTTTACAAACTGAATACAGCCACAACACACATTCTTAGAATTCTGGAGACCTAAGAAAAAATATTCTGGGAATATATGAATATCACGAGTCAAGACGTTTTATTATGTTCAATCTAAATACCTCATCAGGCGGAAAGCTTTGTTTAGGTGCATTTTTAGTTATTAGATTTCTCACTGCTGCCTCTGGTTTGGTCAAAGATTCACCCTTGTTCGCATTTGCTAAGGCTTGTATACAAAACAAAGTACGATGGGGGTGATGTGCTAAAATGCTACAGGTGAGCTGTCAAAAACTGAAGACCTACTAGTTTTCGGCAAAAAACAAACAAGTAAAAATTCACAACCCTTTTCCTTTTGCTTAACATTACCAAATAAGTTACTGTACTAAAAGATATCACAGTTGGTGAGGGGTGTTACGTGTGTGTGAGAGACAGAGGCCCAAGAGGAATAAGAGAGAAATTAAGTCACTTACGAGCAGAGGGAGCAGAGACAAAAGGAAATCTTCATCTTTGTCCTCATGCCGCATAATAAACATGACCGAAAATGGTTTTGTATTTCCATTTCCTAGGATGGAACAGCAGTATATACATGATAGAGTGTAAGAAGATACTCATGTAAAAGAAAAGCAATTGTTATTTTGAGTTTCAGGTGTACTTACATTGTTGAGGACTCCATGAAATCCTAGACCTCTTTCGTCATCTTGGTCACCATTCTAGCAGCCAATTGGCACAAAAAGGCAAAAATGTACATGATAGCATCTTCATTCGATCCCTCCACCATGAACAAATACAAAATTTATAAATAATACATTTCAAATAGTCTCAAATCGAAGCAAATAATTATTCCCAAGTAATGATCTTCCACTTGCACAACCACTTGGTGGTTGTTAATTAAAATTCACTAACTACAAATTTTTTCTTATCATTCATCTTACTTGAGAGTCTTTCTGACTGGTATTCTGGATTGAGTCGTCGGTAAGTCACAGTATTTGATCCTAAATTAAACTCTTTTGTGAAATGATATACTTTGCCTTCTTATATTCCAGGGACTTCCCAGGAGGACAAGTCTGAATCTGAGGGCTGTGGTGGTCTTGACTCAGAAGAAGCTGGTGTGTAATAAAATGAAATACTTATTATCCCCTTTATGCTAAAAGCAATAGGACTGTGCACTAGCAGCAGAGATTATAATAGGTTATACCTACTATAAATCTTATCATTCTTTTCACCTAGCAGAACCATTTTACCTTTAAGCTTCAAATTGATTGCCATTATATATAGAATTAACACAACTTTAATATTAGGTATCGCCAATAAACTCTATGATTTTCAAATAAAAACCAATAATATACTACTGCCTTGATTATTTTTTGCAAGTCTTTGAACTCTAGAGTTCTCTGCCAACTCAGGAATAGTGTAAATACAATTAACTAAAACGACTGCCGTTCCATTTATTGGGTTAGATTTTATTGAGAATGAATAAAATCTTTTCCAGTGGGGGGAATTTTATTTTTCACTTATGAAAGTAATTCACTATAAAAATTCCAGAAAATCATAAAGCTGATGGCAGAAACCTGTGATCACCTGTTATCACATCATTTTTAATTGCTTTTCAAATCCTCCAATCCAGCATCCTGGGTAGTTTCCTGTGGCAATTGCAAAGAAATAGGAAAATACTGACCCAAATTCTCTCATCTCCATATAAAACTGCATCATTAGAGCTAACTAAGAATAGCTATGTAAACTTAAACCTATGTGTACTATGAGCACTGGACGAAGCACTAGAGATACCAAGAAGCAGACATCATCCATGACACTGATGGATTTATGTCAAAGATTTAAAAACACAGGGTAGAATATTGGATTGAAATACACAACTTGCCTTCACCATGCCATTGACTTCAGAAACCCCAGAATTTTCATGCAGAGGGAACAGAAGAAAATATCCACATATCATGCCCTTCTTCAGTTAACAGGCATTGATGTAATTTTCAGCTGCTCTCCGTAAGAAACATTTGCAGTCCTCCTTCGGCGCACAAAGAGCCGTTCATCCAGCTCCTGCTCTCACTGAATGGTTGCTGTGTATCTTGCATTCAATAATTAAAGCAAAACACAAAAGCCATCAGATTTTATACAACTACAAAGTTATACATGATATACAACATGAAAATATCAGGAAAAACACAAAATTCTAAGGATTATAAAAAAACAAATAGCCTTTGTCTTTCTTTTCTTTTTTTTATATTTGTCTCAAAATAAGTTTGTGAGCCCAGAAAAACCAGTGTGGCTCAGTTGGTTGGGTGTCATCCTACAAAGTGAAAGGTCACTGGTTTGATTCCCGGCCGGTGCACATGCCTAGGCTGCAGGTTCAGTCCACACTGGCAGCACATTAGAGATGCAACCCATGGATGTTTCTCTTTCAAATCAATCTCTTTCTCTCCCTCCCTTTCTCTTTCCCTTCCTCTCTCTAAAAATCAATGAGATCTTAAAAAAGTAAGTTGTCCAATTAAAAAGCTGTCCTCAGGGACCAAACACAGAATAGATTCTACTTAAGGTGTATAGTTAACTTTTTTCTCTATTTATACTAAAATAGACATACCAAATGCAGGCCTGAATAAAAGGTTTAATTATTATCAAAATAGATAACTCTGGTATTTAATTTCAACATCTATCACTTTTCATCTATGATACCAACAACTTCAAAAAGCAAAACAGAAAGCTAACATCCATGTATTCTACAATGAGCTTAGAACCATGGCATAAATTCATGCTCTGGGTTCTGGGTATATGTATATGTACAGTCACTGTACCTCTGGACATCTTGTCACTCGTAGGTACCTAGTTACCTGTCATTGGTCTGAATGTTATGTTCCCTAATAAGGCCTACTTTCTCTTCAGCATTTTTCAGGAGAGCCTGTTTGTTTTCAAATTTTGATCAGTTGTATATTGTAGTTTTCAATGTTCTGGTACTGAATATCTGAGAACCAGGCTAACGAGAGATATGCTTTTATTTTTCCGTTTCTTTTTGTTTTTATTGTGGAGGCCATTACAGACGTCCCCCGCTCCCGCCACCTTTACCCACCCTTGCCCATCCCTCACGCCCCCTCCCCTGCTGGCCTTCGCCACGCTATTGTCTCTGTCAGTGGGCTCTGCGTGTCGTTGCTTTCTCCATCGTAACTTCCAGCCAAAACACTGCCTTCAAGGAAATGCAATCATCTGTGTTATATGCACAGGTACTGAAGGCGTCTGTTCACTCAGGTCAAAGAAATCCCTGCACTTATGTATAACTTATTTAGGTATCAGCTAAATTGTATGACGTACAGTATTTTCTTGACTTTTCTAAACCCCTCTGATATAACAGCTTCTATTTGTAAAGAGCTGTGCAAAAACAAAGGGCTCTACAACTCTTAAAGACAATTATATTATGCTTTTCATGGTACACTTATTTAGTGAGGTAACTATTTCCAAAATTAGTTAAACCAAAGACCTGAGAGGGAGAAACAGGAAGGTTGAAAGGGGCTGGAGCCCTGAGCCCTAGTACTGCTCCTCGCAGGGTTGGACTACGAATGAATAGCAAAGGCTGACCGCATGTTCCTAATCGTCTAGTTTTATATATAAGTGAAGGGAGAAATTATCAGAAACAATTTGCTAAAAGAGCTGCTGCTGGTGTGAAGCAAAAGAAGGTACATTTGAGCTTATTTTCCAAATATGCTCCTTCTTTTCTAACATTAAGTTTCATTCTGCCCTAAAGTTCTATAGAGCTGCGGCTGTCCTAATATATGGGAAAACGAAATCATCCTTTATTTGCTTTTGAAATGAATTCGGCCTTGAGAGAAAGATCAAGTGTAATCCTACTAAACAACCATCTTAAGGGCTGCTGGAAAGTCTTACCTTCTCTTATAGGTCTGCACGATGGCTGCAGGACTGTCTAACAGGCCTCTGCTGGCCAGTCGCCACCAGCCCTCAGACATTGTGAGCATGGAAGTTTCAGGTTGGGGTCATTCTGTATATGGAAAGCAAAATTACAATGCAATTCATTATCAAGACTATACCAAAGTATCTTCCGCTTAGGGGAAAAAGCAGGTTAATAATGTTTTTCTTCATCTGCTTTCATTATACAGCTATTTAAATAATCCAAGTATATGTTTATGAAATAATCATACTCTCCTGTTTATTTTTATTACTATTGGACTAATTCATAATTATTGAGTAATAGCACGTGCCAGGCCCCTTGTGAAGGATTATGAATATTAAATCATTTGATCCTATGAAATGAGTATTATTATCCCTAATTTGCAGAGTAGAAATGAGAACTGGGTTACAAAGAGGATAGGTAGTTCTAGGCAGCCTTACTCCAAAACCCATATTGTGAAGTACTATCTAAACATCATAACATATTGTCTCCCAGGGCTTTGTTATAATAGTGAATTTTTAAGAATGGAAGATGTCATACAAGTGCCCACTACCAAAGTACAGGAAGTTGATATTCACTAATCAGGTACATGTCAGAAGGACACCACTGGGACCAAACCTTTTAATACTTCGTGACTCTTACAAATGCCTCTACTTTTGTCCATTGTTTCCTGGAGGTAAAGCTGTAGAAGCAACCGAGTTTTCAATAAGTACTGCAGTGGGTAATGTTAGATAAAATATTCGACTCTGTATTTCCAAAGTATTTAGGTTGACAACCTAATTTTTCCAACCAAATTTAAAAAAAAAAACCAAACATTTGTCTTCTCATGCATTTTCCCATCCTTTTTGTTGTTGTTGTTATTTCAAATTTATAGCAGCTATTTCATGTTTGTTTCCCACATAAGCTTCTGGAATTGTATAGAAAGTTTTTTCAAAAAGGCACTGGAAAAAATCAAGTAAATCTACCACGAGATGGACTGGTAGAACTGTTGCAAATCGGAAAAATGAACACTTTCTAAACCCTTTTACAAGGATTAATTTTTCAGACTCCTTTTTATAATTTCTTATTCATGGATCAGTATCTCAAGACTTTAATAATACAATTGTGAATTTATTAAAAATATTTAAAGCACTGTAATTTTTTTATGACAGTAAAATACTAATATAGCCAGAAAAAAAAAGGGAACCTCGGAACAGCTGACATTGAACTTCCTGACTGTGTCCTGGGAAAACTCAGGGTGACTCTGCTCCCTTTAAGTCGAGAACACCTGTCTACCTCCAGCTGCCACTTAGAAAGTCCACAATTATACTGTTTCATTTGAAATATTGCCCTTTCAGGGAGCCAAAATGAAAATAACATACGAAAGTAAATACTTCTACTATTATTACTGCTACCGCTAATAATAGTAATGAAAGCTGTAACTATCATTCATTCAAGACCAAAGCTATATACAGTCAGAACTATTTTAAGTACAAATCTCCCTGCCTTGGCCAGTCCCCACACTGCCTGTTTTTCTCATAGGTATGTGTATGTATGTAAATAGGCATACGCATGTGTGAATACACATAGTATATAAAATCACTGAATTGTTATCAATATAAGTTAGGTATTGTCTCAGTTTTTAAACATGAAATAGAGGCTTAGAGAAAGTAATCATCTTATCCAAGGCTTAAACTTAGGTCTAATTCCAAAATGGGAAACCTCAGTTTAAACAACGGTGCTCTACAATCTTTTCAGAGCAATCTCTTTTCCCTCTCTGACATCGCTTTATTTACTCATGCTTTCTATTTTCTAGGGAATAAAAGAAAAGGTCAAGGGGTGAGATGAACAGAGCTTTAAATCATATTACTTGAGTGTTCTTGAAAGTTCGGGCCAGCATGGAGAGCCCTACAAGGCGCTCGGTGAGAATGTCCTTAAAACATTCTTTTCGTCCACTCCCCATTTCCTTTTCCATCAAGAGCTCCAAAAGACTGTGCATAGAGCCATTACAGGCTCCTGAAAGCTGAAATCACTGTCTTTGAGAATCTAGGAGTAAGTGTGTCACCTAATATATACTTCCGAGGGTTGCCCATGCATGACTGATCTGTGAGCAACATCATAGACTTTACGTAAACAAGGGAAATAGAAAAAAATTGCTGTTATGCCGGTTCCAAATTAAAGATATAACCCAGAGGAGTTTTTAAAGGAACAAGACCAGAACTTCTAAAGGATCCCAAGTAAGGACCAAAGTTTAGAAAACTACAGAATGGTCTGAACTCTGAGAGTCGGCATAGAAGGAGTTCAGAGAAAATTAACGTTTTATAAGATTTTCTTAAAAATACTCAGACTTCCTAAAAAGCAGCATTTCTAACTATACTTTCTTCCAAAATGACAGCACAGTCATCAGTCCTGTCATATCAGATGCCTAGGCTGCTAGTCCTGCTTCAATGCTGCTGGTAGTAAAAGAGGCCACGGCAGCAAGGAAATGAACTCAACCCACTAATTACCCACAGTACCTGGCAGGCATTGAGG
>NW_026555256.1:0-42246 GCF_021234165.1 Pteronotus mesoamericanus
CAACAGTACTGACAAATGATTTGCTGAGTTAAAGTCAATGAATTCTTGGACTAGAGCTTAAATAAAAGCTTTTTGACATGACCTAAGTCATATGTGCATTATATCAAGGTCACCCCAGGTCCCATCCTTATTTCTTAACCTTTCTTGCAAGGTTATTAGTAAAGACAAGAATCTCATGATTTCCACTTGGACAACCTCCCAGGCACAGTCACTGTACTTCTTCTCTTTCAGGTAGAGACAAAAGCCCTGCAAGTACCTCCTCACAGCCGGGATAGGTCCCTAGGTTAGCAAGGCAGCTCCTTCCTCTTCCGTCTCCTGCTCCAAACAGGGCTCCAGGTCTGCCAGCTGCCGACGGAGTCCCATGCGCAGCTGGTTCAGCAGGGTCGTGTCCCAGGCAGCGGAGGCGTGCTCTGTGAGCGAGAGGTCAGCGATGTGCTGGAGCATCTCGTGGAGGACGGCCATGGGCTGGGCCTTCTGCACCTGGCTGCCATTTACCATCGCCTGGGAGAATCTGAGGTCTTTTCTGTCCCTTGGACAGAAGGAAGGGGAGATTCTCCTCGTTTGGCCCAGAATCACCAAGTTGCCCCTGCTGAGCAGGTCATGGTTCTAAGGTAGGTTGCAGCCCAGATATCCACCAGGGCAATAGCTGTTCACCAACCAGGGCTGTGAGTAGAGAAAGCAGGAGGGCCGTGGGCAATGAGGAGAATGCTGGCCTATGGTAAGATCTCAGGGAGAACAACAATACCCTATGTTCTCTGATGACCTTCTTTCTAAACATGGCCATTAAACAGGGAACACAATTTTCATTATCTAAACATTTCTTTATACTTTTACTTCCTTGTTTGTTTTCCTTTGTGAGTTCTCCATGTGGTCTGAGATGATGTCATTAATCTACACTATTAATTTTGCAATTTCATTCTTCCCATTAACTTCAGATGTGTTAATCCAAATGGATACCTATCAGTCAAATGACAAATGATACTGTCCTAAAGTTAGAAGTGTATGTAGGTGTGTAAATAGTGTCAGCATGAGAGGGTTGTTGGGTCAAAAACCGACGTTCTATTCTGCAATTGAGACATTTCTTCCATGAAAAACTTGGATGAGAACCGAATTGTTCAAGATGGGAGATGTTCAAGAGCTGATGTTTGTACTCACATACATGAACCTACATACATTTTTTTTGTCATATAAATGTTGCTCTTCTCTATGTTAGAAACAAAATTTGGCCTTGAATCTAGGCAGCATTTGTTCCCTCTTTACTTTACATAGAGAGCAAGGCTCCCTCAGCCCCCTGTGGATTTGTGGATTTGTTAGGCACTCACCAGACCATGTATGGCAAATGAGGTCTTTATAAGCAAGGGCTAAGTTTTGTTTATAGTTGCATTCGCAGGAGAGGCTGAGGCTTTTAGCGAATGAGTTTCTGGGATGTTTCTCTTCCTTCTAGACCCCTTCATGCAGGTCCATGGGGTTATACCTCATTGGAGCAACTAGGGCAGACTTGTAAAACAGGCAATTGAAACAGTTTGTATGTTAGAATTCTATTAAGTTTTAAAATATGCTTTAATCCCAAAATTAAATTCCCTTGTCTTCTTTTTTGATGTTGCATGCTCTTGTTTTTGTTTTGTTTTGCTGACTTTTACCTATCCTTTACTTTGGTTGCGTGGGAAATAAATTCCTTGATTCAGGTTCATTTTTCAACCTTATGAAGGAATTGTCCCAGGCTACTTAATACTCTATGCAATTTAGCTATCTGTGAATCCCAAAAAGCCTGTGATTTTCCTGAAATTGATGCTGTCTGTAGTGTAGATGAAATATCAATTTAATCAGAAAGAGTGCAAATAATGATAAAGAACAAAATAATTCTTGAATTATCTATCTCATGTAGAAAATGAAGGGAGAGTATAGTAATGATACTAAATACAGTGTGATAAAAGGAGAAATTAGGAAACAAACTATCGAAGCTCATAATCTCTGAAATTGTATTCTCTGCACTGATTAGATTTAAAATAAAAGATATATCTGATATTAATGTGGTGAAAAGAAGTTTTTATTAAACAGTTCTGGAAAGTTAGCGATCTAAGTAGAAATCCATGTACAATTTTATTTCATACTGCAGGCCATAATAAATCTTCATGGAATGGGATATTGACAGTAAGATTAGAATTTTAAAAAGGAGAGAGGAGGCTCAGAGTAACATTGCAAGTTCAAAAGAAATAGCTAACCTACAAATGAAATGCTGGTTATTTTCAAATATATACAAATTCCTAACTTCTTCATTTAAAGCAGGACATGGCTATAGAGACTTCCCAGGCAAGATGGCTGAATGGAACCAGACTAAGGATTTTCTTACCCACAAGCCAACAAAATAAGGAAAACTAAGTAAAATATATAAAATATGTAAGAATCCATCAAAGAATGGAAGAGGAATATTATTTGAAATGTATCAGGGCATCAATGAGGGAGGAATAGTATGATTGTTCATTTTACGTGTCAACATAGCTAGTCCATGGCACACAATATTTGAATAAACATAATTCTAGATGTTTCTGTGAAGGTAAGTTTAACAAGAGATGATAGGCATTTAATTTTTAAGTTGGTGGACTTTGAGTGGGTGGGTTTCATCCTGTTAGCTGAACCTCCCAGGATAATAAGAAATTCTTCCAACAGACTGCCTATGGACTTACAATGCAATTCCCTCTAGGGTCTCCGGCCTCTTGGCTCTGTTTTAGGACAATGCTGACTAATACAATCAGGGACAACAAGTGTTTCCAAGAATTGTCCGTTTCCTAAATTTTTCTATCTTCCCTTCTGGCAGATGGTAGGGAAAGACAGCAAAGCACAGAAATCTGTTGAAATTACACTAAAGGCCTAATCAACCCCAAGTTGAAGAACAACAAATCTGAATGTTGAGTATATTGCGTAGGAGGAAATGCAAGACACCTCCACATTTGCAGGCCCGCTCTGCCACCTTAGTGGTTCATACATACGTCCTGGTGAAACACCACTATGAAAATATTGTGTTGACCACATAAATTTCCTTTAAATTATATGAAGATCGATACACTTGAATTAATAAAATGTCACAAGTTCTCAGGTGACCATGATACCATTCATCCACATCCTTTAGCTTATATGAATATTCTTCTGGCAGCTAGGCAGAGTTTTCTTACTGCGTGAAAGACACGTCAAGATTGCTATTCAATGTGACACTATGACTATCCTTCTGTTTAATAATAGTTGATGTCTGATATTAGGAATAAGTCTGTGAAACTAAAATCGTACTATTGAGAGTTGTTTAATTAATGACTAATGAGATTTTCCTGGTTACCACCACTGAGTTCCACTCCTGGTCTGGCAGCTCCACCTGCCCCCCAGAGTCGCGTAGTATGTGGACGGGGTAATGCACAGGGAGGCTCCGGGCCGCACGGGAGGTGTGGGCAGAGAACACATCTTCCTCTCTCCCTGTCACTGCCCAGTCCCAAAGAGTTCAAGGCCTGCATGAAGCTGGACGTTCTTTCTCCTTGTAATGCAGAGGGTAAGGAAACAGGCTCGTGACGACCTTAGGATCTATTGTTGCCACCAAGTAGCCTTTTTGTTGCATGAAGGGACATCCCAGGGAAGTGGTAGGACTTCCGTGCAGAGCAGAAGCCTGCCCTCCTCTTAGTGGCTGCCGTTGTTGCACTTGGCCACCAGGGGGCTGTCTTCCCTGAGGGGAGTTCCCTTGGCCCACCCACACTCTGCATCTTGCTTTCTGTTTCCTGTTAGCTACAGGTTCTATTACGTCATAGTCAACAGACGTTAAGGAAAGCGTCTCTTGCAGGTGTTTCTGCAAAACCTGGAAATGTTATTTAACTTTTGCTTTCTACTTGTGGTGTTCTGCTCTTTAGGGAAACCTTGAGACTGAAACCACGACTGAGCAGAAAGCAGTCGTGTGATTGGGTGGAGAGGGAAAGAGAGCGAATGACATGTGTGCTCTGGGGGTTGCTACCTGGAGAGGAGGGAAACCTGCGTGATACGGGCATGGGAACTCCTCAACGCCGAGAGGGAGGGAGGGAATGTGCAGGTGCCAGAATCGTTAACTATCATGTGCTTCTGCCTTTTATCTGGTTGTTTACTCCCGCCTCCCTGATACTAATACAAGCCACCATTTCATCATTAAAATACAAGATACTGCTTTGAATGAGGAACGACAATTTTCAACCTTCTCTAAAATTCATGACAGAATTCTCTTTTTCTGGCTGCCTCCTCTGGAGGTCGGTTATTGAAAGGTAGGACACTGGTCCTAAGAACTTTATAGAAGGAGACAAATCATATCCTCACATACAGCAGTCTCAAGAAAAACAGGGAAGTAACGACCATATTTTAAGTTCAGTTCCATGGACGATATGATGCTAAGTGCCTTGAAATACATGAGGTCCCTGAATAGTCACAAAAAACACAACTATTTTGAACTTACTTGATTTGGGGGGGAAAAAATTAGGGCTTAGAAAGATACAGTGAGTTGCTCAACATCACACATGCGTTCAGGCAGAATGGAATGTCAATGGAAAATTCTTCATGGTGAGTTTTGGATGATTGCTTTTGTGTTTTTTGTATTCTGCATTTCTGCCGTAACTGTTAAATCTCTTTATGCTCTTGTACAGGCAAAGTTCTCTTGCTCTGTGAGTTTCCAATGTTCATTTTATAGTCTCCACTCATTTTGAGCATTTTATTAACCTTCAGTATTGAGAAAGAGATTGCATAATCCAGCTTCTCACTTTTGATTTTGAAGGAAGGTGTCAGTCTTTGTGTCCATGGTAATTTGGTTATCTTGGGACTCACGTGCAACTGTGATATTCATAACATTAGGGGAAATGGCTGAAGTGTCATATTAAAAATTCTTTATCATATTCCGCTCTACCAGAAAATGAAATATGTTATAAACCCGTGTCAGAATCACATAACTAACTTAATTTAAAAAGCCAATAATTCCAGGAATCTTTAGATTGTCAGTAGTAGTTATATATTTTGATGAAGGACTGAATTCTCATATTTGGCCAGGGGTAATACGCTCCTGTGTTTACTGGGCACCCACCTTTTTGGCTCAAACTTTCAGGAAAAAGTCTTTTGTTTTAATTTTTTAATGCAATTTCTTTACTCATTTATATTTAGACACTTGTTTTTGTATGATAAAGGAAATTGCTCTCTGCTCTGTCATGAGAGAAAGGTAAGCAGCCTGCTGCCATATACAGAACCATAAATCTAAACTCAAGCGCTCCCTGATTCACACAGCTGACAGCAATCAGACAATTTACGACATTAGTTTTTGGTGGATCTTTATTGAAGGGACAATGACCTACCATTATGCTGAGCTCTTTGGGGACCCCTCAGAACAATGATGAACAATCGTATGATCCTATTTCTGGGGGATCGTCACACCGTGTCAGTTGGATTTCCAGCATTTGGCATGTAATGGTGGAAGCACTACTTCAGGTCAGTGGGCAAGAGTTTGGACCCTGAGTCCTTCGACTGCTGTTTTGCCTCCTATCACGTTCACTTTTCTTTCTTTTCTAAACATGGCTACATTCTCTCTTCTAGATGCCAGGCCTGTAGACTTTAATTCCCTGCCACTGACTGAATGTTTATGTCCCCAGAAAATTCATATGCTGAGGTCCCAACCCCCAAAGCAAAGGCAGAGGATGGTGGGGCCTTGGGGAAATACCTGGGGCAGGAGGGTGATAACGTCCTCTTTAATGGAGTAAGTGCCCTCATACAAGAGGCCTGAGTAGATCCCTCACGATGCTGCCCTGTGAGGCCCCAGGGAGAAGTCAGCAGTGCGCGCCAAGGCGCAGGATCTCAGCAGAACCCAACCTTGAAGACGCCCTGATTTGAACTTCAGCTTCTAGAACTGTGAGCAAAAAATTGTTGTTCTTTATGAGCTACTTAGTCCATGCTACTTTGTTAAAGTAGTGCAAATGGACTAAGATATGACCTGGCCACTTTTCTTTTAGGAACACCTCCCGGGATTTTGTGAAATACTGAAGGAGAGAAAAATCATTTACTCAACCTTGCGTGCAAGAAAAGTTATAACCGAATAGTGTGTGAAGTGGAATTTTAACCAACTGTTTGGTTCCAGGCATATTTTCTTCAGGTATGTATTTTCAATATTTATAATATCAGAAGGAGAGTCATGGGCCTGCTCCTAAGTGGAAGACTCACTCTCCACTCTTCTCTCAGTGGTCCTCAAGGCGCTCCTTGGAGGAGCAACCCGATCAAAATTTTCCTTGTCTCCCTCAGGCGATCAGGACACAACTTGAGCCTTGCAACGTGTTTGGAGACCTCAGCTGAACGTTTGTGGCCATTTTCAACCTGAGCCTGTTCCTCTGGGAATCAGCATGAATGCTTCTTTCTAAGAGTCAGTGGTGCTGTGAACTCCAACCAGTGACATTCCTGTCATCTCCCCTGCCCAGGGGAATTATGATTGCATAACTTCTGCAGTCAGACTTTCATTTGTTGCTTTTGTTGTTTATGATAACGTGCTTGCAGAAAACACATTGGTTATTTGTTTTTCACCAAAAAATTTTTAATGCATGTAGGGTAAGGATGAAGATTGGTCATATTTACTAAAATTGTCTCCTGTTCCATTGATCACCAGCTTAGAGTCTATTTCCCAGCTTCTTTGAACTCAAGGCATCCCAGGAGGTTAAATTCAGACCAACTAATGAGAGCACAAGTGATAATGCAATGTAAACATTCCTGGTTTTGAAACATCCCATGTGATCTACCATAGTTTTTTCTTTTGCATCTGAGTGGAATAGACTCAAGTACTTCACACAAATTTGGCCTCACGTGTGGAACGTGGCAGAGTCACAAAATTGAAGCCTCCTATAACCTCAGTCACTGTCTGCAGAAGAGCCAAAAAGGAGTCATCTGATGAGAAATGCTTGCCTTGTGCTCTTATGCAAAAAAACTTTAAAGTACTATAGTGATCATAGTATAAATAGTTCTATGTTTACCAGAAAAACTAGCATTAACTAGCAAATGTCTTTAAAAAATACAATCCTGAAGAACATTTCCATTAAAAAATTGAACGTTACACTTCGGAAACAGCGAATATTCTCTGCATCCTCTATGTCTCGCCTCCAGCCCAAATTTAAACAGATAAAATAATTATGTCATTATTTATTTATGAGAGTAGATCGTGTTCATCTCCCTAAACACAATTTTGTAAATTCATGATGTACGACATATTTTTCTAATAACCCCATGATTATGGTTTCAGGTATTTCTCAGCTGGTGCAAAACTGTGAATGGAGATTTTGGGGGGCTCAGCAAACAATACAACGGGAGAGAAAGAGTCAGGAGCATGAATTTCTTCCTCATTTGCTGACTTTTCCCTGAGGATTGTTATGTGAGGAGAAGGCACACTCCAGTTTCGACTCTGACACACTCCCAGGCACAGGAGCCATACTTCTTTCTTTCAGATTGTTATGGACTCCTTGGAAGTCCTTCCGGACAAGGTGTGCTAAAGAGGGACACGCCAGACTTTCTCCTTCTGTCCGATCCATGTGTGCTAGGCTGTGATGACGCTAGAGAGCAAGTTGAAGGAGGAGGGTGCGGTTCCCCGCCCCAAGGCCGTGTCCTGTTGTGAAGAGTTCCGAGATCTGCTGGAGCATCCGATGGCGGAAACAGCTGCGTTGTGTCCTCTGCATTTGGGTGATAGTCCCTCTCTGTGAGGGAAATTTGAAGTCGTTTCTGTCGTGCAGGCGTGACTGAGGCGGGATAGTGTTCAACTGTCCCAAAAGAGCAAAGAGTTTACCGCTGCCTGGGCAAGGGATCAAAGGAGGTCCCCGCCAAGAGAGCAAGCAGGCATGGCGCAGAGCAGCGCTCCCGCCACTAGCCACCAATAGATCTGGACCATTGAGAATTCCAGGGATTCAACCGAAGGCCGCCAAGGGGCAACGCGCGCACAATAGCGCCAAGTTTCGCCGTCGGTTCCCTGGAGAGCGCGATTCTCCAGCTGGCCACACGAGGGAGCGCAGGTGGCTCTTTGAGACTCGGGTTTGGAAAAGGCAGACTTGGCAGCCAGAGTTTTCAGAGGGCTGGGTCGCAGCGCAGAAACAGCGCGCCGCCACCGAGCGACTTTGTGCCGCTTTAACAGTGAGCACAAAACCTTCCTTTCCGGGGCCCTGACAGCTGAAGGCGGAGCTCTAGCTGGGCCTCACCGGGGACATTTTTCTCAGGTACCTGGCACAGAACCTCGCCTTTTCTGCACTTTCCCCCGAGTTCTGTGTTTTACTTTCGCTCTGACACGCTAGCGAGGCCATTTCTTTTTCTTTTTTCCTTTTCCTCTTTCTTTCTTTCTTTCTTTCTTTTCTTTTCTTTTCTTTTTTTAACAAAGAATGCGTTTGATGACAGACTCGAGGGCGGGAAACGGAGAGTGGTCGTGTTTACAGATTCCGGAGAGTTTCTAACCGAGATGTGTGCAGGTTCTGAGACTCGATCGCGGAAACGACAGGCCGCGACTGCACCCTGCGGGGGACGCTGTGGAAGTGAGTGGGACGCGGCCATCAGGGGGTCAGGGCCCTGAAAGGGGCGCCGGTGCAGGCTTTCTGACTTTTATGGTGATTTTTCAAGGTTACAACGTTACAGACCGGTGGAGTAAGCCATAGGAAAACTGAAAAGAGGGAATATTAAAACAGCATTTTCTTCCACTTTTCAAAATGTTAAAATATTTTAATATTACATATAAATGTCAAATGTAAAATGTAAAAAATGTTTTTAACTTTAAGACGTCATTTTATTAAACACTTTACATGTTTAATATTAAATAAATATCAATGTAAAAATTTACAATTTTTAATTTTTGACGTCAGACTGTTAAAACAGCATGTAGGAAATTTATAAACTAGCTTATTTATACCAAAACAGGAATTAAATACAATGTTACTTTCATGGTTTGAAAGAAGCAAACACATTAGTAATTTCAAGATTACGAGTGTTCACTGGAGAGTACTGCTGTATCGCACACTTTCTCATGACTTGGTGATTCTCTTGAGTAATTTTTCTGTAACTTCCCATCACTGAAACGTCTTCATTGGACTCCTCCTTGACTATACTGTTAAAAATAAAAATTAGCGCTGTGTATGAAGTTCTGTACAAGCAGCTGGGGACATCTAGCAGGTCAGATCTTTTCAACTTCTTTGGTGGGAACTTTGCAGACTGAGCGAATTAGCCAAAATTATCTTTGCATGGTGCCCTCATCCTTTCTAAGCCTCTCAGGGACTTGCAAATGGAAGGTCATTTTGATACTCTGGTCATCATGGATGTTTTGGCATCATATTCATTTTTTCCTAATGCAGGAAAGTATGATTTATCTTGATCGCTGAAATTGGATGCCTTCTTGAATTCTGTGCTTGCGGGAAGAACTCTACCTTACCACTAGCCCAGGAAATAGCTTTTGAGTGAGTGTTGTTATCGCCAATGGCTGAAAGTCTATGAGTGTCTCATTTTCCATCACGATCTTCCCTCCTTTCTTCTTCTTCTTCTCCTCCTCCTCCTCCTCCTCCTCCTCCTCCTCCTCCTTCTTCTTCTTCTTCTACTTCTTCTTCTTCCTCTTCTTCTTCTTCTTCTTCCTCTCCCAGAGTTTCCATTTCCTGGTGGAAGTCATGAGGACTCACCGAGAGTGTGAGAGAAGCTGCAGTCAAGCTTCCCTTGGCATGGCTGGGCTTGGGTCATACAGATTATTGTTCGTCACATTAACACAAGAGGCAGCTATCGTTCTGTCTGTTCAGATTCTCAGCCTGTGATTTGCAACTCTTATTTATCTTTACGTTTTCCTGTGTGACCGCTATTAAAGTTCACTCACTTTCTGAAAGAGGGATTGAAAATCTGAAGTCATTGAAATTCAGAAGCCACAGACAGACTTTTGTCGGGAGGTGAATCTTTCCGGTAGCCTTCCAGCTCCTCCCCTTCATCCTCCTAACTCTTTGCTCCTAGCTGTCCTGAGGCTGCTGGGGCTTTGTTAATCCTGAAAATGCCTTAGTCTGTGCCTTCCCTGCCCCCTGAAGGACAGTAACCACCCCTGTCTTACCTTCCCTGCATCCCCATTTAAGCAAATTGCCTGCCACATACATGCAGTCAGCACACCTTGGGGGATGGAATGCAGAGAAATGTGTGAAGTAACCCTTGGTGTTCAGTGTAATGCAGCTATTATCTGCATGTGTCAGAAACATGAGCTGTGGCTCCCATGAAGAAAGGGAGAATTCCAATCGAGTGCATGAGCCCCTAAAAGGAAAATGCGGAGAGGGGAGGCAACTTTTATCTCAGTGCAACTTAAGAAGTGTTAAAACGGAGTCCCAGGTCAAACCCCTAACTCCTCTTACCAGAGTCGAAAAGAGACAGAATGATTGAGACTCATGTTTTCATTTCACCATTGCATCTCATTTAGGTGAATACATCCTCTTGGATTGAGATTTCTATCATTTCCCATTGTAATGATACAAAAGAAGTGCTGAAGTTATGACATTTTAGGAGGGCCTTGGACAGACAAGAGGTTGGGGAAAAAGGACATGGGAACACAACAGGGGGGAGTTCAGAAAATGATCATCGCAGCTGATTTAAGAATCTCACTTGCAAGACAGTGCTCAGGGCAGCTGGGTGAAGGCTCCCAGAGCCAGGCGGCGGCATCACCAACCTCACCCGGGGCCCGCCGGCCTCTTCGCTGATGACACTGAGACTCATGTTCTCCAGCTCTGTCTGTACACTTAGCTGTGACCTGGTCCAGAGCCGTGGCCTGGCAAAGCAGGAGACCCTCACAGCTCTGCCGCAGGAGGGGACAATCTGCCTAGTTTTCCTACCATAGGGACGAGAACATTTTCAGGTGCCTCCCGAGGCAGCAGGACGGCAGCCGGGACCTGAAACCGCGGGCCCTCTCCTCCTCCATGTGATGATCCAGGAGACCTTCAGCCTCTTCAGCCCAAACAGCTGAAGGTGCTCACTGGATTCGATCAGCTGCTGGAGGATCCGGAGACCGGTTGGGTGCAGGAGGCACAAGAGGAAAAGACCCTTTTCCTGGGCCATGAGGTCCCCAGCCAGGCTGTGAGCACGCATTTGCGAAGCACCAGTCTCTCTCTGAAAGAGGCAGCCTCCAGCTGCTGTGCCCGTCACATTACCCTCCGGGAAGGTGGGAAATGAAAATTAATGAGGGATTTCTCTGTATCGTCAAGTTCACAGCAAACCCAGGGAGCTGGAAAGGAGACTGAGTCCCAACCTCCAGGGTTCGGTGTTACCCGCTTATGTCTTATCTACTTACAAGCCTCAAGCTTGTAGATTATCCACACAATCCAAAGACATTTTTTTCTACTCCAGTTGTAAAATGCATTGAGTCATTTTGGCACTTTATATCTCAATTAAAAGAGGACTCTCCATTGTATCAAGAAAAAAATGCATTCTCAATTGATAGTAATTAGAATTTATCATCTCTGTGATAGTTGTATTTACAAAATCCATTCTTAATATTTTTTACATTCCACTTTGGGTTCTGGTTTCATTTGTTTGGGGTGAGCAAAATCTATATATTAAGTGTGAGATCCTTCTCATCCTCTTAATGACATAGAGTATACCCTTAAGTTTTTAATCTTCACTCAAATTCAAAGGGAACAATAATGGTTTTTTCACTTCATTGATTCTTCAAATATTTTGAAGTATCTCTGCTCTGAGTAGTTTACTTGTTTTTGTGAATGTTACCGAACCAATGGACCCATCGGGGGTTCGTGCCCAGATGCTATGACCAAAACAATGACACCCCCCTTCCCCGGGGTCCCTCGGTTGTAGGTCCTTTGCCCGCCGCCCTTGGAATTATGGCTCTGAATGGCAGAGTTTGGTGAAAAGGAAAGGAACTATTTATTGAAAGGTTACACAGGTTTGATTAATGGCTAAATGTCGCCCTTGAACTTCAAAATCCCTTTAAAGCAATCACTAGCACACACCCCGACCTGCCTTCCCCGCTTTGCCCAGTTAGGCCAGTCAGGCCTGTCAAGGGTACCGTCCTTCAGAAGAAAAAGAACAGAAGTCCGGGGCTCGGCCAGGCAGGCCTCTGGCGGTTCTCAGCACCATCTGCTGCGTCGCCGCGATCTCCAGCTCTTAATCCATAACCATGTGGCACCCTCTCATGGCCCACTAGCAAGAGTCCTTTCTCCCCTCTTTCTTCCCACGTGGTCTTCACACTGTTCCCCAGAGTCTGTGTCCCTTTGTCTCTCCCGTGGGCCCCAGTCCCTCCTCTTTCCTCTCCCAGTTACGTTCTGCATTAAGTCTTTTAAACCTTCCTGATTAGCTTTGGTGATACGCAAAATAACCCTTTTTGCATATGAGGAGTGAAGCTAGCCCGTTACTGACAGGCAAAATGACTCTCAATGGCCCTGCTCAAGGCTCCCATCCCCCATGGCGGCCCCGCCCTGGGGTGGGCAGAATATATTTTTCTTGGACACCCCAATCTCCGGGCCCCGTCACAAATACCCTTTGGAGGAGGGGGCCCTGGATGTGCCCCGTTACATGAATACATTGGTAAGTATAACAAAGATGTTAATTTCTTTCCTGGGGTGCCCTGGCAGAGAAAACAGGGCTTAAAGATTAAGTAACCCAGCAGGACCCTTTCCACGGCTCTGAAGGGCAGGCATAAAACACGAGGACAGGTTACAGCTATTCAGTATTTCTCCTGCTTCCTGGAGAATCGTGTCTGCTGGTTGTGGTTTCAATTTCAGCAATTGCATGAGTAAGAACCTAAAGTGAAATATAGCATCTTAGAATTTAAATTTCTACAAGTAAGTAGTGTGTGTATCTTCTATTTGTGGGTTTTGGGGTGGGTGCCGGATGCAAGGCCAAAAACTACATCCATTGCCTGCGGCCGCGGAGCCTCATCTGGCCTGGCGGGGTTATGGTAATTGAGCATCCATTAAAGCAGAGCTAATGCACGTGATATCAGCAGGCGCCCTTCAGAGCGCGTAAGTCTTGTATGGGTCAGGGGAAGCTTCCAGAGCCAGCAACTGGTCAGCTGACAACCCAAGGATCTTTAGGAGCTAACCGGTAAATGCACGAAGGTCCGTTTTGGCCATGTAAAGAGCCAGTATTCTAGGGTAGCAGGTTAAAATACAGGTTTCATATTTGGAGATAAGGCTGAGTAAATACAAACATGTGCAAGTCATAATCACAGAGATCCCACTGAGAACTCTTTGGGAGGCTGAGACTGTGTGTGCAGAGAGCATGAAGTGCGGAGCCCAGCTTAGACTGTCGAGGAACATCGAGGTTCCCAAAGATGGGAAGGGGTGGTCAACAGAGGAGAGAAGGCAGAGGAGCAGAAAAACAGAAGATGGTGATGACATAGAAGCCTGGGGAAGGTCAGCTTTAAATGGAGGATGTGGTCGATGTCAGATGATTCTGAAATGTTTGCCACGGCCCTCTGACGGTGATCTCTGAGCTGAGTCGGATGGGACTTACTGTAAACTTTGCCTGAGCAGAACAGGAGAAGAGGGAGGCGGAAGGCACATTATAGGGAGTGGAGAAATGAGCTGCATGTGAAGACGTAGGGACAGACATGTAAATTCAAGGCACTTAGAACAATATATCCTAGTACATATATATAATATATATACTCTATATGCGTGTATATATGTATAAAAAACAATATATAACTTAGTACAACAGATCGGCCTTTGGTGTGGTTGGTGGTGGTTCATTTTGCTTGCCCCACAATCTCTTTAGTTCCACATTGATGTAAAATATTCACTTTTCATCACCCATCACATATGTTTTAAAAACAGAAAGGTTTAGTTCCATTTAAGTAGAGAATTGCATGCCAAAATATGGTCAAGAAGTTTTGTTGTTGTTGTTGTTGTTGTTGTTGTGTTGCTTAACCTATGTGGACCCATACTTCAAAGCAATTGACATAACCAAGCTGGTGCAAATGATTTTCAGTGCTTGATTTGGATATTTTGAGTATGTCGGCTATCTCCTGCATAGTATAATGTTGATGGTTCTCAGCTAATGTCTCAGTTTGATCGCTATCAACTTCAACTGGTCTATGCAATCTTGGAGCATTGTTCAGTGAGGAAAAATCCAGCAGGAAACTGTGCAAACCACTTTTGACACGTTGAATGAGTCACAGCAGCTTCTCCATACACTGCACAAATCTTTTTGTATTTTAGTTTGTTGGGAAACGGCGCATCAGGTTCAGGGGCTGTAGCCCCACCAACGGGCGAGAGGGCCCCAAGGCTGGACGTAACCAAGGAGGCCTTGGGAAAACGGGCCACTGCAGAGATGAAACCTGCCCCCTTCACATCACCCTGCTCGACCCTGCGATGGTCGGTTGTTGATGACTGGTAAGTTCTCTCGCGAGGAGAGATGACCTAAGACAGACAGCGGCCAACATGGGCATCAGGTCAAGGTCTTGGGGGACACGGAGAAAGAGTAAAAAGGCCCGCAACCCCTCGGCTCGGCTTGGACGTGGCCAGAGTCCTCATTCCATCCGAAAGAAGTCTCCTTATCTCTGGGCTGCCTGCCCTGCCCGCCTGGTTCAGGCTTGAAACAGTATTAAAGGCAGGTACAGCCCTAAACTTGACCGGGCAGTTCCGGGGGGACAATCAGGCCTAGAAGTAAGTTCCTCTAAGCATGCTTTGTTCATCCCTCAAAAGCTATGACAACCAGCTCAAACTGGGAAGGAGATTTACATTATTCACAGACCCTGACCTGAGGCAGATCTCTTGTGTTCCTTCGATTGTTATCCATAATCTCTCTCTGTTTTCTGTAAACATTGCCTTTTGACACTGATTGATGAGCTTTGCTGTACACGCCTGTGCATATGGTTCTCAACAAAAGCCTTTGGACATGGGGGTATGGGACCTTCTCCCCTCGAGGGAAGAGCCATGTCCCCTCTCCTGGCAAACAGTGAACTGTTTGCAATGACTCGTGTTTTATTTCCCCCCAGCCTTGTCCGTGACAACCCCGGGCTGGGCTCTGTGGGATTCAGAGCCCCGCTCACTCCTCAGCTGGCTCCACACAGTAACCCTGAGATCCAGGAGCCCCCGCACTACACCGCGGCACTCGCTGTGACATTAGTTGCCTTTCTTGATATAAAAGCACACTATGTGAAAAATGTTGCTCATTTTCTTCCATCTTCAATATTAAAATGGCTACAGAAAAACTCACTGATTTTGATGTGTTCTTTTTAATGCATGCTGATATGACAGCTGTCACAATACAATCAAACAAAATTCACTGAAATAAAGTTAAAGACAGCTGAGCACTGCAAGAGCCATCTTATGGAAAAACACTGAATGAACCTTTTGGTCAACCCAATATATAGAGTATGGTCTCCAGCTCCCCGTATAGAAAGGTCATTGTATCTGAGAGGGGATAGGCAATCAAAGAAAGGTTCATGAAGAGTCCAGAATTGCCAAACTTTTTCTCCTCAGCTGAACTTGTCTAAAAAGAAGAAGTAGCAAGAAAGAGAAAGATGAAAGACAAATATTTATTAAAATATTACACACAATATACAGAAAAGCAAACAAATGCAATGGCTAGACGACCCGAAGCAATGATTCAAAAAATCCTCTCAAGTTGGTATCTCTCCCTGCTGCTGCTGTGTGGGAAATTCACGCAACACACACACTAAACTGAATTCTTCTGATTCCTTTATGTCGGCACCTATTTCATTATTGTAACAATGGCCTCCACTCAGGGCCCAAAAATATACATGAGGACACTCAGAGAAGCAGACCTGGCTACAACAGTTTTGAAGAACAAAGAGCTTCCACTCAACTTTTGCTCTCTCCCTTTGGCTTCGTACCCTTACTGGACACCACGAAGCCAAAACCACAGCGGAACCAGAGCACCGGTGCGGGTGGGCTGTAAGGTGGGGGGGAGCGAGGGGATAGTGAAAGGGAGCGAACGCAATCAGAACAGCAGGACCACAGAGAGGGTGGGAGGAAGAGCACTGGGTGCATGGATCTGCCCATAAACACCGCGTATCTTTCCTACTTCGTTCTCGATGACCCCTCTCAGATATTTCTCCTTGTAGACTGCTCCTTGTAGACTGAATATAAATTGGTTACAACTCAGACATAAGTACTGAACATATTCCACCTTTTCTAGGACTCCTCTCAAGTTTATGGATAACCTCCCTTTTGATAGGCATTTTCTGACTAGTCATAGAACTGCTCGGTATGACCTAATGGACAGGTACTATTCTGAGATTCATGTATATAGAAATATAAATAAAGATTTCAATTTTCAGAATAAAAGAGCCCAAGAAGTTTCCTTTGATAAGAGTTTAATAATTAAAGCAACATGCAAGTTTAACAACATAACAAAGTAAACATGTTTTGTAAAATGTAATACAACATAAGGGAAAACATTCATTATATAAATATTTAACTATAATAAGGTTGAAAGAATAAATAAATAATAAATAAATACACTAGCAATAAATAAATAACATCAGGGCCATCACCTCTTAGGCACTGATGTCCCAGGAGCTGAATTTTGTAACATGCTGTTGCTTAACACCCTGACAAAAGATGTGCTCGATCAAAGTCAATAAATCCTGTGACTGAGGCAGAAAGAAGGGCCTTTTGCCATGACCTAAGTCCTGTGTACAAGCGTGATCCGGCACGTTCATGGGTGACGATCGCATCAAGGTGAGCGCAGGTCTCCGTCCCTATTACTTAACATGTCTTGTAAGGTTAAGTATCGAAGACCAGGATTTCAAGATTTCCACTTGGACACGATCCCAGGCACAGTCACTGTACTTCTTGTCTTTCAAGTAGCGACAAAGGCCCTCGAAGTACCTCCTCACAGCCAGTGTAGGTCCCTGGGTTGGCGGGACAGCTCCTTCCTCTTCCGTCTCCTGCTTCAAACAGGGCTCCAGGTCTGCCAGCTGCCGATGGAGTCCCATGCGCAGCTGGTTCAGCAGGGTCGTGTCCCAGGCAGCGGAGGCGTGCTCTGTGAGCAAGAGGTCGGAGATGTGCCGGAGCATCTCGTGGAGGACGGCGATGGGCTGGGCCTTCTGCACCTGGCTGCCATTTACCATCGCCCGGGGCAATCGGAGGTCTCTTCCGTCCTTCGGGCAGGAAGAAGTGGAGTTTCTCCACATTCGCCTAAAAAGCAGCGCGTTCTCCTTGCTGAGCAGGATGTGGCTCTGAGGTAGGTCACAGCCCAGAGAGCCACCGGGGCCACAGCTGATTACCACCAGGGCCGTGAGCAGAGACAGCAGGAGGGCCATGGGCGAGGAGGGGCTGCTGGCCTGGCTGAGCTGGGCTTCTGGGGAACAAGCCTGCACCCGACCTGAGCCTACCACCGTCTTTCTAGGCATGGCCATTAAATAGGGAGACACAATTTTCATTTTCTAAACATTTCTTTACACTTTCACTTCCTTTTTTTGGTTTTCATTCTTGAGATCTCCATGCGGTCTAAGATGATGTCAAGATTTTACACTTTTAATTTTGCCGTTTTAATTTTCTCACCAAACTAGAGATGAGTCCGTCCAAATGGACACTTAACAGTCAAATGGGAAGCACCGTTGTCCTAAAGTCAGAAGTGGATGTAGGTGTTCAATACTTACACACATGCATACTCATGAACAATTTTTATTACATAAATACTGCTCTTCTCTGTATTAGAATCAAAATTTGGTCTTCCGTCAGGGCAATGTTTTTGCCATCTTCGCATAGGGAGCCCGGCTCCCTCCGCCCTGTGGGTTTGTGTATGTTTTTAGGTACTTACCAGACCATGTGTGGCATATATGGTGTTCAGGAAAATAAAAAAAACACATTGAGAGAGACTTTTCTTTCATATCTATCCCATCAAATATTGTCTCCATATGCCTAAATATTTGTGATCATCTTAAACGTGTATAGAAATACATTGTACTAAGAAACAGATCTTGAGGTGTGTTACCAAGTGTGAAGTAAAAAATGTTTTTAAACATTTAATGAGCCTTGTGTCAGCAGCAAGTCCTTCCTTTCCTTGTCTGATGGTTATTACATACCCACTGTTAGATTAAAGTTAGTATGTAGATTTACTAAGAAACCAGATAAAATGGCCTACTGCCTTAAGAATATTTTTCCCTGAGCAGATTAAATTTTAAAAAATGTTTTTTGTCTCGTGTATTGAAGTGTGATAGGCAAATAAAAATAATTTAGACCCTGGATTCAAGTAGGCTCTTTTTATTCATCAACAAGTTGATAGGAGGTCCTGGCCCTGTTGCTCATTTGCTGGGAGCATCGTCCCGATGTGCCAGGGTGCAGGTTTGAGTCCTGGTCAAGGGCACATACAAGAGTCAAAAAGCACAGTCTGACTGTTTTTTTCTGTATAGCCGCCCATTACCCAGAGAGGACAGCCCTGCCTGGTGCCCGGTGCACTTTCCCCCATAAAACAGCAGAAGCTAAGGAAGTGAGCTTCCACACTATTGGGGAGATACAGGATGAAAGAAACAGACTCATTTGCATAGGTAGAAAGAAGCCTGCCCCCTCTTCCCAGACTTGTGGGTTGTTTTTGCCTACCATGGGCAATAGGTGGCGGCCTTGCTCTGTGAATGTTTTAATAAGTCAGTCCTGGGCGTAAAAGAATCTGACTCTGACTCATTCAGTTACAGCTATTGTTACATCATTCCTCAGTTCCAAAATTATTCATCAGAACCAAAAAAAAAAGTCTCTTAGACAGGAGTTCTGAAAAATTAAGAACTCACTCAGCTTTTCCACTTACAGGTGGCTTTGTACCCTTCAAGGGAAATTGGTGGCCTGAAGCCTCAGAAGAACAGAAAACAGCTGCATGGATGGGGCGCAAGTGAAGGAGGAGTGAAAGAGGGGAGCACACTGGGCCCGTCTACCCCGGAGAGGAAGCAAACGGCTGTGATACTGAACAGAGGATTGTGATTTAGGAAAGCGAGGACGTAAGGCCAAAGTGTGCCAGGGGGCACTAACATGTGCCACATAAGTGTGTCTCACTGTTCAAAGTGAGCAAGTGTTATTAATATGTAGTTTATATGAGTATGTTCCACAGTTTGGAATTCTTCCCAAAGAATTATGCAAAACACCATTTCCTAATGAACATGCAAATCAGGCTTATCTTAACTGTGAATAGTGACTATATTTGAGTCTTGTTCACAACACTTCTCAGAATTTTGTATCTTTAACTGTCTTGTGTTGATACCCAGAGGTGGGAAAGTTCACTATTCCTATCTGTACCTATAGAAGAAAATAGTTACCATATTTAAGTTTTAATGGTGCAATATAGCCGAAATCTTTGAAATGTTTTAGTTTTTTAACATTCTGGGCATATTTCCACTTTATTTTATATTTAGGAAAACTGGGGCCCTAGAAATTAAGTGAGTTTCCCTGGATCACACACAATTACTGGTAGAATGAAGATTCAAAACAGAATTTGATGTCGTATGGACTGTAATAGGCAATGGAAATGCTCCATCCACACTTCATGCTCTCTGCACACACAGTCTCAGCCTCCCAAAGAGTTCTCAGTGGGATCTCTGTGATTATGACTTGCATATGTTTGTATTTACTCAGCTTTATTGTGAAACCTGTATTTTAACCTGCTACCCTAGAATACTTGCTCTTTACATGGCCAAAACAGACCTTCATGCATTTACTGGTTAGCTCCTAAAGATCCTTGGGTTGTCAGCTGACCAGTTGCTGGCTCTGGAAGCTTCCCCTGACCCATACAAGATTTATGTGCTCTGAAGGGCGCCTGCTAATATCACGCACATTAGCTCTACTTTAACTGGATGCAATTACCATAGCCCTGCCAGGCCAGATGAGGCTCCATGGCCGCAGGCAATGGATGTAGTTTTTGGCCTTGCATCCGGCACCCACCCCAAAACCCACAAATAGAAGGTACATAACTAGGATTAAATGAATTGAAGATGACAGAGCACCCACGATGGGGTAAATGCCTTTACGAGAATCATAAGGTTCTTCCTTTCTCCACTTTCCACCATTGAGGACTCAAAGAAAAGACAGCTACCAGCAACCCAAAAAAGGGCTCTCAAAGGAACTCAATCGTTCTGGCACACTGATCTTTAGACTTCCAGCTTTCAGAATTGTGATGAACAAACTTTGCTTATAGCCTCCTGTCCTATGATACTTATCTATAGCAGCCTGAACTAAGACACATGACATCATTCATTTGGCAGGGACAACACACTCGTTGACATCCAGGTTGAAATCAGACATGACAGAG
Source organism: Pteronotus mesoamericanus (assembly GCF_021234165.1). Lineage (NCBI taxonomy): Eukaryota > Metazoa > Chordata > Mammalia > Chiroptera > Mormoopidae > Pteronotus > Pteronotus mesoamericanus. Next base: position 20,227 of record NW_026555256.1, read on the forward strand.
AAGAAATTGCCATGTATAATTATACACATTCCTTCTCTTTAAAAGAACCTGGTATCTGTGCTCACAGTTAAAAACTATAGATGCATGATCAAACAGGAGGGAAACGATAGCCCATATAAAAGGCGCAGAGTATTAGTAAAAGAGAGTCAGAGACAGACTTCTGGCCTAATGGAGGTGTAAGGTAAAGAAGCTCTTCCTTTGTGCACAAAAATTACAACTAGGCTTCCAAACAAAATATCAGCCAGATTTGTCAAAAAACTAGGCTGTATGGAAGGCCAACAACCAAGGACTGAAAGAAGCCACACTCATCCAGGTAGGAGGGGTGGAGTCACAGAGAGAGGGGGAGAGGTGGAAAGGCACAGAGAGGCACTGAGACATGGAGTGGTGTGGAGAGGTGGAAGGATGGGCGGTCCCACATTCATGTTTGGTCGATAAAAATTAGGATGGATATGTCAGGAACAAGAGATCCCAGTTGTAGACCAGATCAGCCAGCCCAGGTCCCAGCACCAGGAAGAAAAGTCCCATTAATTTCTAGCTATATAAACTGGTGGGGTTTGGAGCACTGGAAGAAACTGCAGGATTCTCAAGAGACTCCTACTAAGGGCCTACAATGGACTTAGGACTCACCCACACCTACCCACTCTGGGATTCAGCATGAGGGCAACAGCTGGGAGGGCACGAGTTGCCCTGTGAATGAGAAAAAGGGGAGGAAGGGGAGAAAGGGGAAGAAGTGAAGAAAGGGGAGAATGGGGAGAAAGTGCATTGATTGGCAACAGGGCAGCTGCCTAAGGCAGCCTGCTCTCAGGCAACACCCAGAGGCCCCACAGCGACACAGTTCCCTCTCTGAGCCTCTTTCACTCCCCTCTTTCACTCCTCCGTCACTTGCGCCCCATCCATGCAGCTGTTTTCTGTTCTTCTGAGGCTTCAGGCCACCAATTTCCCTTGAAGGGTACAAAGCCACCTGTAAGTGGAAAAGCTGAGTGAGTTCTTAATTTTTCAGAACTCCTGTCTAAGAGACTTTTTTTTTTTGGTTCTGATGAATAATTTTGGAACTGAGGAATGATGTAACAATAGCTGTAACTGAATGAGTCAGAGTCAGATTCTTTTACGCCCAGGACTGACTTATTAAAACATTCACAGAGCAAGGCCGCCACCTATTGCCCATGGTAGGCAAAAACAACCCACAAGTCTGGGAAGAGGGGGGCAGGCTTCTTTCTACCTATGCAAATGAGTCTGTTTCTTTCATCCTGTATCTCCCCAATAGTGTGGAAGCTCACTTCCTTAGCTTCTGCTGTTTTATGGGGGAAAGTGCACCGGGCACCAGGCAGGGCTGTCCTCTCTGGGTAATGGGCGGCTATACAGAAAAAAACAGTCAGACTGTGCTTTTTGACTCTTGTATGTGCCCTTGACCAGGACTCAAACCTGCACCCTGGCACATCGGGACGATGCTCCCAGCAAATGAGCAACAGGGCCAGGACCTCCTATCAACTTGTTGATGAATAAAAAGAGCCTACTTGAATCCAGGGTCTAAATTATTTTTATTTGCCTATCACACTTCAATACACGAGACAAAAAACATTTTTTAAAATTTAATCTGCTCAGGGAAAAATATTCTTAAGGCAGTAGGCCATTTTATCTGGTTTCTTAGTAAATCTACATACTAACTTTAATCTAACAGTGGGTATGTAATAACCATCAGACAAGGAAAGGAAGGACTTGCTGCTGACACAAGGCTCATTAAATGTTTAAAAACATTTTTTACTTCACACTTGGTAACACACCTCAAGATCTGTTTCTTAGTACAATGTATTTCTATACACGTTTAAGATGATCACAAATATTTAGGCATATGGAGACAATATTTGATGGGATAGATATGAAAGAAAAGTCTCTCTCAATGTGTTTTTTTATTTTCCTGAACACCATATATGCCACACATGGTCTGGTAAGTACCTAACAACATACACAAACCCACAGGGCGGAGGGAGCCGGGCTCCCTATGCGAAGATGGCAAAAACATTGCCCTGACGGAAGACCAAATTTTGATTCTAATACAGAGAAGAGCAGTATTTATGTAATAAAAATTGTTCATGAGTATGCATGTGTGTAAGTATTGAACACCTACATCCACTTCTGACTTTAGGACAACGGTGCTTCCCATTTGACTGTTAAGTGTCCATTTGGACGGACTCATCTCTAGTTTGGTGAGAAAATTAAAACGGCAAAATTAAAAGTGTAAAATCTTGACATCATCTTAGACCGCATGGAGATCTCAAGAATGAAAACCAAAAAAAGGAAGTGAAAGTGTAAAGAAATGTTTAGAAAATGAAAATTGTGTCTCCCTATTTAATGGCCATGCCTAGAAAGACGGTGGTAGGCTCAGGTCGGGTGCAGGCTTGTTCCCCAGAAGCCCAGCTCAGCCAGGCCAGCAGCCCCTCCTCGCCCATGGCCCTCCTGCTGTCTCTGCTCACGGCCCTGGTGGTAATCAGCTGTGGCCCCGGTGGCTCTCTGGGCTGTGACCTACCTCAGAGCCACATCCTGCTCAGCAAGGAGAACGCGCTGCTTTTTAGGCGAATGTGGAGAAACTCCACTTCTTCCTGCCCGAAGGACGGAAGAGACCTCCGATTGCCCCGGGCGATGGTAAATGGCAGCCAGGTGCAGAAGGCCCAGCCCATCGCCGTCCTCCACGAGATGCTCCGGCACATCTCCGACCTCTTGCTCACAGAGCACGCCTCCGCTGCCTGGGACACGACCCTGCTGAACCAGCTGCGCATGGGACTCCATCGGCAGCTGGCAGACCTGGAGCCCTGTTTGAAGCAGGAGACGGAAGAGGAAGGAGCTGTCCCGCCAACCCAGGGACCTACACTGGCTGTGAGGAGGTACTTCGAGGGCCTTTGTCGCTACTTGAAAGACAAGAAGTACAGTGACTGTGCCTGGGATCGTGTCCAAGTGGAAATCTTGAAATCCTGGTCTTCGATACTTAACCTTACAAGACATGTTAAGTAATAGGGACGGAGACCTGCGCTCACCTTGATGCGATCGTCACCCATGAACGTGCCGGATCACGCTTGTACACAGGACTTAGGTCATGGCAAAAGGCCCTTCTTTCTGCCTCAGTCACAGGATTTATTGACTTTGATCGAGCACATCTTTTGTCAGGGTGTTAAGCAACAGCATGTTACAAAATTCAGCTCCTGGGACATCAGTGCCTAAGAGGTGATGGCCCTGATGTTATTTATTTATTGCTAGTGTATTTATTTATTATTTATTTATTCTTTCAACCTTATTATAGTTAAATATTTATATAATGAATGTTTTCCCTTATGTTGTATTACATTTTACAAAACATGTTTACTTTGTTATGTTGTTAAACTTGCATGTTGCTTTAATTATTAAACTCTTATCAAAGGAAACTTCTTGGGCTCTTTTATTCTGAAAATTGAAATCTTTATTTATATTTCTATATACATGAATCTCAGAATAGTACCTGTCCATTAGGTCATACCGAGCAGTTCTATGACTAGTCAGAAAATGCCTATCAAAAGGGAGGTTATCCATAAACTTGAGAGGAGTCCTAGAAAAGGTGGAATATGTTCAGTACTTATGTCTGAGTTGTAACCAATTTATATTCAGTCTACAAGGAGCAGTCTACAAGGAGAAATATCTGAGAGGGGTCATCGAGAACGAAGTAGGAAAGATACGCGGTGTTTATGGGCAGATCCATGCACCCAGTGCTCTTCCTCCCACCCTCTCTGTGGTCCTGCTGTTCTGATTGCGTTCGCTCCCTTTCACTATCCCCTCGCTCCCCCCACCTTACAGCCCACCCGCACCGGTGCTCTGGTTCCGCTGTGGTTTTGGCTTCGTGGTGTCCAGTAAGGGTACGAAGCCAAAGGGAGAGAGCAAAAGTTGAGTGGAAGCTCTTTGTTCTTCAAAACTGTTGTAGCCAGGTCTGCTTCTCTGAGTGTCCTCATGTATATTTTTGGGCCCTGAGTGGAGGCCATTGTTACAATAATGAAATAGGTGCCGACATAAAGGAATCAGAAGAATTCAGTTTAGTGTGTGTGTTGCGTGAATTTCCCACACAGCAGCAGCAGGGAGAGATACCAACTTGAGAGGATTTTTTGAATCATTGCTTCGGGTCGTCTAGCCATTGCATTTGTTTGCTTTTCTGTATATTGTGTGTAATATTTTAATAAATATTTGTCTTTCATCTTTCTCTTTCTTGCTACTTCTTCTTTTTAGACAAGTTCAGCTGAGGAGAAAAAGTTTGGCAATTCTGGACTCTTCATGAACCTTTCTTTGATTGCCTATCCCCTCTCAGATACAATGACCTTTCTATACGGGGAGCTGGAGACCATACTCTATATATTGGGTTGACCAAAAGGTTCATTCAGTGTTTTTCCATAAGATGGCTCTTGCAGTGCTCAGTTGTCTTTAACTTTATTTCAGTGAATTTTGTTTGATTGTATTGTGACAGCTGTCATATCAGCATGCATTAAAAAGAACACATCAAAATCAGTGAGTTTTTCTGTAGCCATTTTAATATTGAAGATGGAAGAAAATGAGCAACATTTTTCACATAGTGTGCTTTTATATCAAGAAAGGCAACTAATGTCACAGCGAGTGCCGCGGTGTAGTGCGGGGCTCCTGGATCTCAGGGTTACTGTGTGGAGCCAGCTGAGGAGTGAGCGGGGCTCTGAATCCCACAGAGCCCAGCCCGGGGTTGTCACGGACAAGGCTGGGGGAAATAAAACACGAGTCATTGCAAACAGTTCACTGTTTGCCAGGAGAGGGGACATGGCTCTTCCCTCGAGGGGAGAAGGTCCCATACCCCCATGTCCAAAGGCTTTTGTTGAGAACCATATGCACAGGCGTGTACAGCAAAGCTCATCAATCAGTGTCAAAAGGCAATGTTTACAGAAAACAGAGAGAGATTATGGATAACAATCGAAGGAACACAAGAGATCTGCCTCAGGTCAGGGTCTGTGAATAATGTAAATCTCCTTCCCAGTTTGAGCTGGTTGTCATAGCTTTTGAGGGATGAACAAAGCATGCTTAGAGGAACTTACTTCTAGGCCTGATTGTCCCCCGGAACTGCCCGGTCAAGTTTAGGGCTGTACCTGCCTTTAATACTGTTTCAAGCCTGAACCAGGCGGGCAGGGCAGGCAGCCCAGAGATAAGGAGACTTCTTTCGGATGGAATGAGGACTCTGGCCACGTCCAAGCCGAGCCGAGGGGTTGCGGGCCTTTTTACTCTTTCTCCGTGTCCCCCAAGACCTTGACCTGATGCCCATGTTGGCCGCTGTCTGTCTTAGGTCATCTCTCCTCGCGAGAGAACTTACCAGTCATCAACAACCGACCATCGCAGGGTCGAGCAGGGTGATGTGAAGGGGGCAGGTTTCATCTCTGCAGTGGCCCGTTTTCCCAAGGCCTCCTTGGTTACGTCCAGCCTTGGGGCCCTCTCGCCCGTTGGTGGGGCTACAGCCCCTGAACCTGATGCGCCGTTTCCCAACAAACTAAAATACAAAAAGATTTGTGCAGTGTATGGAGAAGCTGCTGTGACTCATTCAACGTGTCAAAAGTGGTTTGCACAGTTTCCTGCTGGATTTTTCCTCACTGAACAATGCTCCAAGATTGCATAGACCAGTTGAAGTTGATAGCGATCAAACTGAGACATTAGCTGAGAACCATCAACATTATACTATGCAGGAGATAGCCGACATACTCAAAATATCCAAATCAAGCACTGAAAATCATTTGCACCAGCTTGGTTATGTCAATTGCTTTGAAGTATGGGTCCACATAGGTTAAGCAACACAACAACAACAACAACAACAACAACAACAAAACTTCTTGACCATATTTTGGCATGCAATTCTCTACTTAAATGGAACTAAACCTTTCTGTTTTTAAAACATATGTGATGGGTGATGAAAAGTGAATATTTTACATCAATGTGGAACTAAAGAGATTGTGGGGCAAGCAAAATGAACCACCACCAACCACACCAAAGGCCGATCTGTTGTACTAAGTTATATATTGTTTTTTATACATATATACACGCATATAGAGTATATATATTATATATATGTACTAGGATATATTGTTCTAAGTGCCTTGAATTTACATGTCTGTCCCTACGTCTTCACATGCAGCTCATTTCTCCACTCCCTATAATGTGCCTTCCGCCTCCCTCTTCTCCTGTTCTGCTCAGGCAAAGTTTACAGTAAGTCCCATCCGACTCAGCTCAGAGATCACCGTCAGAGGGCCGTGGCAAACATTTCAGAATCATCTGACATCGACCACATCCTCCATTTAAAGCTGACCTTCCCCAGGCTTCTATGTCATCACCATCTTCTGTTTTTCTGCTCCTCTGCCTTCTCTCCTCTGTTGACCACCCCCTCCCATCTTTGGGAACCTCGATGTTCCTCGACAGTCTAAGCTGGGCTCCGCACTTCATGCTCTCTGCACACACAGTCTCAGCCTCCCAAAGAGTTCTCAGTGGGATCTCTGTGATTATGACTTGCACATGTTTGTATTTACTCAGCCTTATCTCCAAATATGAAACCTGTATTTTAACCTGCTACCCTAGAATACTGGCTCTTTACATGGCCAAAACGGACCTTCGTGCATTTACCGGTTAGCTCCTAAAGATCCTTGGGTTGTCAGCTGACCAGTTGCTGGCTCTGGAAGCTTCCCCTGACCCATACAAGACTTACGCGCTCTGAAGGGCGCCTGCTGATATCACGTGCATTAGCTCTGCTTTAATGGATGCTCAATTACCATAACCCCGCCAGGCCAGATGAGGCTCCGCGGCCGCAGGCAATGGATGTAGTTTTTGGCCTTGCATCCGGCACCCACCCCAAAACCCACAAATAGAAGATACACACACTACTTACTTGTAGAAATTTAAATTCTAAGATGCTATATTTCACTTTAGGTTCTTACTCATGCAATTGCTGAAATTGAAACCACAACCAGCAGACACGATTCTCCAGGAAGCAGGAGAAATACTGAATAGCTGTAACCTGTCCTCGTGTTTTATGCCTGCCCTTCAGAGCCGTGGAAAGGGTCCTGCTGGGTTACTTAATCTTTAAGCCCTGTTTTCTCTGCCAGGGCACCCCAGGAAAGAAATTAACATCTTTGTTATACTTACCAATGTATTCATGTAACGGGGCACATCCAGGGCCCCCTCCTCCAAAGGGTATTTGTGACGGGGCCCGGAGATTGGGGTGTCCAAGAAAAATATATTCTGCCCACCCCAGGGCGGGGCCGCCATGGGGGATGGGAGCCTTGAGCAGGGCCATTGAGAGTCATTTTGCCTGTCAGTAACGGGATAGCTTCATTCCTCATATGCAAAAAGGGTTATTTTGCGTATCACCAAAGCTAATCAGGAAGGTTTAAAAGACTTAATGCAGAACGTAACTGGGAGAGGAAAGAGGAGGGACTGGGGCCCACGGGAGAGACAAAGGGACACGGACTCTGGGGAACAGTGTGAAGACCACGTGGGAAGAAAGAGGGGAGAAAGGACTCTTGCTAGTGGGCCATGAGAGGGTGCCACATGGTTATGGATTAAGAGCTGGAGATCGCGGCGACGCAGCAGATGGTGCTGAGAACCGCCAGAGGCCTGCCTGGCCGAGCCCCGGACTTCTGTTCTTTTTCTTCTGAAGGACGGTACCCTTGACAGGCCTGACTGGCCTAACTGGGCAAAGCGGGGAAGGCAGGTCGGGGTGTGTGCTAGTGATTGCTTTAAAGGGATTTTGAAGTTCAAGGGCGACATTTAGCCATTAATCAAACCTGTGTAACCTTTCAATAAATAGTTCCTTTCCTTTTCACCAAACTCTGCCATTCAGAGCCATAATTCCAAGGGCGGCGGGCAAAGGACCTACAACCGAGGGACCCCGGGGAAGGGGGGGTGTCATTGTTTTGGTCATAGCATCTGGGCACGAACCCCCCGATGGGTCCATTTGTTCGGTAACATTCACAAAAACAAGTAAACTACTCAGAGCAGAGATACTTCAAAATATTTGAAGAATCAATGAAGTGAAAAAACCATTATTGTTCCCTTTGAATTTGAGTGAAGATTAAAAACTTAAGGGTATACTCTATGTCATTAAGAGGATGAGAAGGATCTCACACTTAATATATAGATTTTGCTCACCCCAAACAAATGAAACCAGAACCCAAAGTGGAATGTAAAAAATATTAAGAATGGATTTTGTAAATACAACTATCACAGAGATGATAAATTCTAATTACTATCAATTGAGAATGCATTTTTTTCTTGATACAATGGAGAGTCCTCTTTTAATTGAGATATAAAGTGCCAAAATGACTCAATGCATTTTACAACTGGAGTAGAAAAAAATGTCTTTGGATTGTGTGGATAATCTACAAGCTTGAGGCTTGTAAGTAGATAAGACATAAGCGGGTAACACCGAACCCTGGAGGTTGGGACTCAGTCTCCTTTCCAGCTCCCTGGGTTTGCTGTGAACTTGACGATACAGAGAAATCCCTCATTAATTTTCATTTCCCACCTTCCCGGAGGATAATGTGACCGGCACAGCAGCTGGAGGCTGCCTCTTTCAGAGAGAGACTGGTGCTTCGCAAATGCGTGCTCACAGCCTGGCTGGGGACCTCATGGCCCAGGAAAAGGGTCTTTTCCTCTTGTGCCTCCTGCACCCAACCGGTCTCCGGATCCTCCAGCAGCTGATCGAATCCAGTGAGCACCTTCAGCTGTTTGGGCTGAAGAGGCTGAAGGTCTCCTGGATCATCACATGGAGGAGGAGAGGGCCCGCGGTTTCAGGCCCTGGTTGCCGTCCTGCTGCCTCGGGAGGCACCTGAAAATGTTCTCGTCCCTATGGTAGGAAAACTAGGCAGATTGTCCCCTCCTGCTGCAGAGCTGTGAGGGTCTCCTGCTTTGCCAGGCCACGGCTCTGGACCAGGTCACAGCTAAGTGTACAGACAGAGCTGGAGAACATGAGTCTCAGTGTCATCAGCGAAGAGGCCGGCGGGCCCCGGGTGAGGTTGGTGATGCCGCCGCCTGGCTCTGGGAGCCTTCACCCAGCTGCCCTGAGCACTGTCTTGCAAGTGAGATTCTTAAATCAGCTGCGATGATCATTTTCTGAACTCCCCCCCTGTTGTGTTCCCATGTCCTTTTTCCCCAACCTCTTGTCTGTCCAAGGCCCTCCTAAAATGTCATAACTTCAGCACTTCTTTTGTATCATTACAATGGGAAATGATAGAAATCTCAATCCAAGAGGATGTATTCACCTAAATGAGATGCAATGGTGAAATGAAAACATGAGTCTCAATCATTCTGTCTCTTTTCGACTCTGGTAAGAGGAGTTAGGGGTTTGACCTGGGACTCCGTTTTAACACTTCTTAAGTTGCACTGAGATAAAAGTTGCCTCCCCTCTCCGCATTTTCCTTTTAGGGGCTCATGCACTCGATTGGAATTCTCCCTTTCTTCATGGGAGCCACAGCTCATGTTTCTGACACATGCAGATAATAGCTGCATTACACTGAACACCAAGGGTTACTTCACACATTTCTCTGCATTCCATCCCCCAAGGTGTGCTGACTGCATGTATGTGGCAGGCAATTTGCTTAAATGTGGATGCAGGGAAGGTAAGACAGGGGTGGTTACTGTCCTTCAGGGGGCAGGGAAGGCACAGACTAAGGCATTTTCAGGATTAACAAAGCCCCAGCAGCCTCAGGACAGCTAGGAGCAAAGAGTTAGGAGGATGAAGGGGAGGAGCTGGAAGGCTACCGGAAAGATTCACCTCCCGACAAAAGTCTGTCTGTGGCTTCTGAATTTCAATGACTTCAGATTTTCAATCCCTCTTTCAGAAAGTGAGTGAACTTTAATAGCGGTCACACAGGAAAACGTAAAGATAAATAAGAGTTGCAAATCACAGGCTGAGAATCTGAACAGACAGAACGATAGCTGCCTCTTGTGTTAATGTGACGAACAATAATCTGTATGACCCAAGCCCAGCCATGCCAAGGGAAGCTTGACTGCAGCTTCTCTCACACTCTCGGTGAGTCCTCATGACTTCCACCAGGAAATGGAAACTCTGGGAGAGGAAGAAGAAGAAGAAGAAGAGGAAGAAGAAGAAGTAGAAGAAGAAGAAGAAGAAGGAGGAGGAGGAGGAGGAGGAGGAGAAGGAGAAGAAGAAGAAGAAAGGAGGGAAGATCGTGATGGAAAATGAGACACTCATAGACTTTCAGCCATTGGCGATAACAACACTCACTCAAAAGCTATTTCCTGGGCTAGTGGTAAGGTAGAGTTCTTCCCGCAAGCACAGAATTCAAGAAGGCATCCAATTTCAGCGATCAAGATAAATCATACTTTCCTGCATTAGGAAAAAATGAATATGATGCCAAAACATCCATGATGACCAGAGTATCAAAATGACCTTCCATTTGCAAGTCCCTGAGAGGCTTAGAAAGGATGAGGGCACCATGCAAAGATAATTTTGGCTAATTCGCTCAGTCTGCAAAGTTCCCACCAAAGAAGTTGAAAAGATCTGACCTGCTAGATGTCCCCAGCTGCTTGTACAGAACTTCATACACAGCGCTAATTTTTATTTTTAACAGTATAGTCAAGGAGGAGTCCAATGAAGACGTTTCAGTGATGGGAAGTTACAGAAAAATTACTCAAGAGAATCACCAAGTCATGAGAAAGTGTGCGATACAGCAGTACTCTCCAGTGAACACTCGTAATCTTGAAATTACTAATGTGTTTGCTTCTTTCAAACCATGAAAGTAACATTGTATTTAATTCCTGTTTTGGTATAAATAAGCTAGTTTATAAATTTCCTACATGCTGTTTTAACAGTCTGACGTCAAAAATTAAAAATTGTAAATTTTTACATTGATATTTATTTAATATTAAACATGTAAAGTGTTTAATAAAATGACGTCTTAAAGTTAAAAACATTTTTTACATTTTACATTTGACATTTATATGTAATATTAAAATATTTTAACATTTTGAAAAGTGGAAGAAAATGCTGTTTTAATATTCCCTCTTTTCAGTTTTCCTATGGCTTACTCCACCGGTCTGTAAGGTTGTAACCTTGAAAAATCACCATAAAAGTCAGAAAGCCTGCACCGGCGCCCCTTTCAGGGCCCTGACCCCCTGATGGCCGCGTCCCACTCACTTCCACAGCGTCCCCCGCAGGGTGCAGTCGCGGCCTGTCGTTTCCGCGATCGAGTCTCAGAACCTGCACACATCTCGGTTAGAAACTCTCCGGAATCTGTAAACACGACCACTCTCCGTTTCCCGCCCTCGAGTCTGTCATCAAACGCATTCTTTGTTAAAAAAAAGAAAAGAAAAGAAAAGAAAGAAAGAAAGGAAAAGGAAAAGGAAAAAAGAAAAAGAAATGGCCTCGCTAGAGTGTCAGAGCGAAAGTAAAGCACAGAACTCGGGGGAAAGTGCAGAAAAGGCGAGGTTCTGTGCCAGGTACCTGAGAAAAATGTCCCCGGTGAGGCCCAGCTAGAGCTCCGCCTTCAGCTGTCAGGGCCCCGGAAAGGAAGGTTTTGTGCTCACTGTTAAAGCGGCACAAAGTCGCTCGGTGGCGGCGCGCTGTTTCTGCGCTGCGACCCAGCCCTCTGAAAACTCTGGCTGCCAAGTCTGCCTTTTCCAAACCCGAGTCTCAAAGAGCCACCTGCGCTCCCTCGTGTGGCCAGCTGGAGAATCGCGCTCTCCAGGGAACCGACGGCGAAACTTGGCGCTATTGTGCGCGCGTTGCCCCTTGGCGGCCTTCGGTTGAATCCCTGGAATTCTCAATGGTCCAGATCTATTGGTGGCTAGTGGCGGGAGCGCTGCTCTGCGCCATGCCTGCTTGCTCTCTTGGCGGGGACCTCCTTTGATCCCTTGCCCAGGCAGCGGTAAACTCTTTGCTCTTTTGGGACAGTTGAACACTATCCCGCCTCAGTCACGCCTGCACGACAGAAACGACTTCAAATTTCCCTCACAGAGAGGGACTATCACCCAAATGCAGAGGACACAACGCAGCTGTTTCCGCCATCGGATGCTCCAGCAGATCTCGGAACTCTTCACAACAGGACACGGCCTTGGGGCGGGGAACCGCACCCTCCTCCTTCAACTTGCTCTCTAGCGTCATCACAGCCTAGCACACATGGATCGGACAGAAGGAGAAAGTCTGGCGTGTCCCTCTTTAGCACACCTTGTCCGGAAGGACTTCCAAGGAGTCCATAACAATCTGAAAGAAAGAAGTATGGCTCCTGCGCCTGGGAGTGTGTCGGAGTCGAAACTGGAGTGTGCCTTCTCCTCACATAACAATCCTCAGGGAAAAGTCAGCAAATGAGGAAGAAATTCATGCTCCTGACTCTTTCTCTCCCGTTGTATTGTTTGCTGAGCCCCCCAAAATCTCCATTCACAGTTTTGCACCAGCTGAGAAATACCTGAAACCATAATCATGGGGTTATTAGAAAAATATGTCGTACATCATGAATTTACAAAATTGTGTTTAGGGAGATGAACACGATCTACTCTCATAAATGAATAATGACATAATTATTTTATCTGTTTAAATTTGGGCTGGAGGCGAGACATAGAGGATGCAGAGAATATTCGCTGTTTCCGAAGTGTAACGTTCAATTTTTTAATGGAAATGTTCTTCAGGATTGTATTTTTTAAAGACATTTGCTAGTTAATGCTAGTTTTTCTGGTAAACATAGAACTATTTATACTATGATCACTATAGTACTTTAAAGTTTTTTTGCATAAGAGCACAAGGCAAGCATTTCTCATCAGATGACTCTTTTTTGGCTCTTCTGCAGACAGTGACTGAGGTTATAGGAGGCTTCAATTTTGTGACTCTGCCACGTTCCACACGTGAGGCCAAATTTGTGTGAAGTACTTGAGTCTATTCCACTCAGATGCAAAAGAAAAAACTATGGTAGATCACATGGGATGTTTCAAAACCAGGAATGTTTACATTGCATTATCACTTGTGCTCTCATTAGTTGGTCTGAATTTAACCTCCTGGGATGCCTTGAGTTCAAAGAAGCTGGGAAATAGACTCTAAGCTGGTGATCAATGGAACAGGAGACAATTTTAGTAAATATGACCAATCTTCATCCTTACCCTACTTGCATTAAAAATTTTTTGGTGAAAAACAAATAACCAATGTGTTTTCTGCAAGCACGTTATCATAAACAACAAAAGCAACAAATGAAAGTCTGACTGCAGAAGTTATGCAATCATAATTCCCCTGGGCAGGGGAGATGACAGGAATGTCACTGGTTGGAGTTCACAGCACCACTGACTCTTAGAAAGAAGCATTCATGCTGATTCCCAGAGGAACAGGCTCAGGTTGAAAATGGCCACAAACGTTCAGCTGAGGTCTCCAAACACGTTGCAAGGCTCAAGTTGTGTCCTGATCGCCTGAGGGAGACAAGGAAAATTTTGATCGGGTTGCTCCTCCAAGGAGCGCCTTGAGGACCACTGAGAGAAGAGTGGAGAGTGAGTCTTCCACTTAGGAGCAGGCCCATGACTCTCCTTCTGATATTATAAATATTGAAAATACATACCTGAAGAAAATATGCCTGGAACCAAACAGTTGGTTAAAATTCCACTTCACACACTATTCGGTTATAACTTTTCTTGCACGCAAGGTTGAGTAAATGATTTTTCTCTCCTTCAGTATTTCACAAAATCCCGGGAGGTGTTCCTAAAAGAAAAGTGGCCAGGTCATATCTTAGTCCATTTGCACTACTTTAACAAAGTAGCATGGACTAAGTAGCTCATAAAGAACAACAATTTTTTGCTCACAGTTCTAGAAGCTGAAGTTCAAATCAGGGCGTCTTCAAGGTTGGGTTCTGCTGAGATCCTGCGCCTTGGCGCGCACTGCTGACTTCTCCCTGGGGCCTCACAGGGCAGCATCGTGAGGGATCTACTCAGGCCTCTTGTATGAGGGCACTTACTCCATTAAAGAGGACGTTATCACCCTCCTGCCCCAGGTATTTCCCCAAGGCCCCACCATCCTCTGCCTTTGCTTTGGGGGTTGGGACCTCAGCATATGAATTTTCTGGGGACATAAACATTCAGTCAGTGGCAGGGAATTAAAGTCTACAGGCCTGGCATCTAGAAGAGAGAATGTAGCCATGTTTAGAAAAGAAAGAAAAGTGAACGTGATAGGAGGCAAAACAGCAGTCGAAGGACTCAGGGTCCAAACTCTTGCCCACTGACCTGAAGTAGTGCTTCCACCATTACATGCCAAATGCTGGAAATCCAACTGACACGGTGTGACGATCCCCCAGAAATAGGATCATACGATTGTTCATCATTGTTCTGAGGGGTCCCCAAAGAGCTCAGCATAATGGTAGGTCATTGTCCCTTCAATAAAGATCCACCAAAAACTAATGTCGTAAATTGTCTGATTGCTGTAAGCTGTGTGAATCAGGGAGCGCTTGAGTTTAGATTTATGGTTCTGTATATGGCAGCAGGCTGCTTACCTTTCTCTCATGACAGAGCAGAGAGCAATTTCCTTTATCATACAAAAACAAGTGTCTAAATATAAATGAGTAAAGAAATTGCATTAAAAAATTAAAACAAAAGACTTTTTCCTGAAAGTTTGAGCCAAAAAGGTGGGTGCCCAGTAAACACAGGAGCGTATTACCCCTGGCCAAATATGAGAATTCAGTCCTTCATCAAAATATATAACTACTACTGACAATCTAAAGATTCCTGGAATTATTGGCTTTTTAAATTAAGTTAGTTATGTGATTCTGACACGGGTTTATAACATATTTCATTTTCTGGTAGAGCGGAATATGATAAAGAATTTTTAATATGACACTTCAGCCATTTCCCCTAATGTTATGAATATCACAGTTGCACGTGAGTCCCAAGATAACCAAATTACCATGGACACAAAGACTGACACCTTCCTTCAAAATCAAAAGTGAGAAGCTGGATTATGCAATCTCTTTCTCAATACTGAAGGTTAATAAAATGCTCAAAATGAGTGGAGACTATAAAATGAACATTGGAAACTCACAGAGCAAGAGAACTTTGCCTGTACAAGAGCATAAAGAGATTTAACAGTTACGGCAGAAATGCAGAATACAAAAAACACAAAAGCAATCATCCAAAACTCACCATGAAGAATTTTCCATTGACATTCCATTCTGCCTGAACGCATGTGTGATGTTGAGCAACTCACTGTATCTTTCTAAGCCCTAATTTTTTCCCCCCAAATCAAGTAAGTTCAAAATAGTTGTGTTTTTTGTGACTATTCAGGGACCTCATGTATTTCAAGGCACTTAGCATCATATCGTCCATGGAACTGAACTTAAAATATGGTCGTTACTTCCCTGTTTTTCTTGAGACTGCTGTATGTGAGGATATGATTTGTCTCCTTCTATAAAGTTCTTAGGACCAGTGTCCTACCTTTCAATAACCGACCTCCAGAGGAGGCAGCCAGAAAAAAGAGAATTCTGTCATGAATTTTAGAGAAGGTTGAAAATTGTCGTTCCTCATTCAAAGCAGTATCTTGTATTTTAATGATGAAATGGTGGCTTGTATTAGTATCAGGGAGGCGGGAGCAAACAACCAGATAAAAGGCAGAAGCACATGATAGTTAACGATTCTGGCACCTGCACATTCCCTCCCTCCCTCTCGGCGTTGAGGAGTTCCCATGCCCGTATCACGCAGGTTTCCCTCCTCTCCAGGTAGCAACCCCCAGAGCACACATGTCATTCGCTCTCTTTCCCTCTCCACCCAATCACACGACTGCTTTCTGCTCAGTCGTGGTTTCAGTCTCAAGGTTTCCCTAAAGAGCAGAACACCACAAGTAGAAAGCAAAAGTTAAATAACATTTCCAGGTTTTGCAGAAACACCTGCAAGAGACGCTTTCCTTAACGTCTGTTGACTATGACGTAATAGAACCTGTAGCTAACAGGAAACAGAAAGCAAGATGCAGAGTGTGGGTGGGCCAAGGGAACTCCCCTCAGGGAAGACAGCCCCCCTGGTGGCCAAGTGCAACAACGGCAGCCACTAAGAGGAGGGCAGGCTTCTGCTCTGCACGGAAGTCCTACCACTTCCCTGGGATGTCCCTTCATGCAACAAAAAGGCTACTTGGTGGCAACAATAGATCCTAAGGTCGTCACGAGCCTGTTTCCTTACCCTCTGCATTACAAGGAGAAAGAACGTCCAGCTTCATGCAGGCCTTGAACTCTTTGGGACTGGGCAGTGACAGGGAGAGAGGAAGATGTGTTCTCTGCCCACACCTCCCGTGCGGCCCGGAGCCTCCCTGTGCATTACCCCGTCCACATACTACGCGACTCTGGGGGGCAGGTGGAGCTGCCAGACCAGGAGTGGAACTCAGTGGTGGTAACCAGGAAAATCTCATTAGTCATTAATTAAACAACTCTCAATAGTACGATTTTAGTTTCACAGACTTATTCCTAATATCAGACATCAACTATTATTAAACAGAAGGATAGTCATAGTGTCACATTGAATAGCAATCTTGACGTGTCTTTCACGCAGTAAGAAAACTCTGCCTAGCTGCCAGAAGAATATTCATATAAGCTAAAGGATGTGGATGAATGGTATCATGGTCACCTGAGAACTTGTGACATTTTATTAATTCAAGTGTATCGATCTTCATATAATTTAAAGGAAATTTATGTGGTCAACACAATATTTTCATAGTGGTGTTTCACCAGGACGTATGTATGAACCACTAAGGTGGCAGAGCGGGCCTGCAAATGTGGAGGTGTCTTGCATTTCCTCCTACGCAATATACTCAACATTCAGATTTGTTGTTCTTCAACTTGGGGTTGATTAGGCCTTTAGTGTAATTTCAACAGATTTCTGTGCTTTGCTGTCTTTCCCTACCATCTGCCAGAAGGGAAGATAGAAAAATTTAGGAAACGGACAATTCTTGGAAACACTTGTTGTCCCTGATTGTATTAGTCAGCATTGTCCTAAAACAGAGCCAAGAGGCCGGAGACCCTAGAGGGAATTGCATTGTAAGTCCATAGGCAGTCTGTTGGAAGAATTTCTTATTATCCTGGGAGGTTCAGCTAACAGGATGAAACCCACCCACTCAAAGTCCACCAACTTAAAAATTAAATGCCTATCATCTCTTGTTAAACTTACCTTCACAGAAACATCTAGAATTATGTTTATTCAAATATTGTGTGCCATGGACTAGCTATGTTGACACGTAAAATGAACAATCATACTATTCCTCCCTCATTGATGCCCTGATACATTTCAAATAATATTCCTCTTCCATTCTTTGATGGATTCTTACATATTTTATATATTTTACTTAGTTTTCCTTATTTTGTTGGCTTGTGGGTAAGAAAATCCTTAGTCTGGTTCCATTCAGCCATCTTGCCTGGGAAGTCTCTATAGCCATGTCCTGCTTTAAATGAAGAAGTTAGGAATTTGTATATATTTGAAAATAACCAGCATTTCATTTGTAGGTTAGCTATTTCTTTTGAACTTGCAATGTTACTCTGAGCCTCCTCTCTCTTTTTAAAATTCTAATCTTACTGTCAATATCCCATTCCATGAAGATTTATTATGGCCTGCAGTATGAAATAAAATTGTACATGGATTTCTACTTAGATCGCTAACTTTCCAGAACTGTTTAATAAAAACTTCTTTTCGCCACATTAATATCAGATATATCTTTTATTTTAAATCTAATCAGTGCAGAGAATACAATTTCAGAGATTATGAGCTTCGATAGTTTGTTTCCTAATTTCTCCTTTTATCACACTGTATTTAGTATCATTACTATACTCTCCCTTCATTTTCTACATGAGATAGATAATTCAAGAATTATTTTGTTCTTTATCATTATTTGCACTCTTTCTGATTAAATTGATATTTCATCTACACTACAGACAGCATCAATTTCAGGAAAATCACAGGCTTTTTGGGATTCACAGATAGCTAAATTGCATAGAGTATTAAGTAGCCTGGGACAATTCCTTCATAAGGTTGAAAAATGAACCTGAATCAAGGAATTTATTTCCCACGCAACCAAAGTAAAGGATAGGTAAAAGTCAGCAAAACAAAACAAAAACAAGAGCATGCAACATCAAAAAGAAGACAAGGGAATTTAATTTTGGGATTAAAGCATATTTTAAAACTTAATAGAATTCTAACATACAAACTGTTTCAATTGCCTGTTTTACAAGTCTGCCCTAGTTGCTCCAATGAGGTATAACCCCATGGACCTGCATGAAGGGGTCTAGAAGGAAGAGAAACATCCCAGAAACTCATTCACTAAAAGCCTCAGCCTCTCCTGTGAATGCAACTATAAACAAAACTTAGCCCTTGCTTATAAAGACCTCATTTGCCATACATGGTCTGGTGAGTGCCTAACAAATCCACAAATCCACAGGGGGCTGAGGGAGCCTTGCTCTCTATGTAAAGTAAAGAGGGAACAAATGCTGCCTAGATTCAAGGCCAAATTTTGTTTCTAACATAGAGAAGAGCAACATTTATATGACAAAAAAAATGTATGTAGGTTCATGTACGTGAGTACAAACATCAGCTCTTGAACATCTCCCATCTTGAACAATTCGGTTCTCATCCAAGTTTTTCATGGAAGAAATGTCTCAATTGCAGAATAGAACGTCGGTTTTTGACCCAACAACCCTCTCATGCTGACACTATTTACACACCTACATACACTTCTAACTTTAGGACAGTATCATTTGTCATTTGACTGATAGGTATCCATTTGGATTAACACATCTGAAGTTAATGGGAAGAATGAAATTGCAAAATTAATAGTGTAGATTAATGACATCATCTCAGACCACATGGAGAACTCACAAAGGAAAACAAACAAGGAAGTAAAAGTATAAAGAAATGTTTAGATAATGAAAATTGTGTTCCCTGTTTAATGGCCATGTTTAGAAAGAAGGTCATCAGAGAACATAGGGTATTGTTGTTCTCCCTGAGATCTTACCATAGGCCAGCATTCTCCTCATTGCCCACGGCCCTCCTGCTTTCTCTACTCACAGCCCTGGTTGGTGAACAGCTATTGCCCTGGTGGATATCTGGGCTGCAACCTACCTTAGAACCATGACCTGCTCAGCAGGGGCAACTTGGTGATTCTGGGCCAAACGAGGAGAATCTCCCCTTCCTTCTGTCCAAGGGACAGAAAAGACCTCAGATTCTCCCAGGCGATGGTAAATGGCAGCCAGGTGCAGAAGGCCCAGCCCATGGCCGTCCTCCACGAGATGCTCCAGCACATCGCTGACCTCTCGCTCACAGAGCACGCCTCCGCTGCCTGGGACACGACCCTGCTGAACCAGCTGCGCATGGGACTCCATCGGCAGCTGGCAGACCTGGAGCCCTTGCTTTGGAGCAGGAGACGGAAGAGGAAGGAGCTGCCTTGCTAACCTAGGGACCTATCCCGGCTGTGAGGAGGTACTTGCAGGGCTTTTGTCTCTACCTGAAAGAGAAGTACAGTGACTGTGCCTGGGAGGTTGTCCAAGTGGAAATCATGAGATTCTTGTCTTTACTAATAACCTTGCAAGAAAGGTTAAGAAATAAGGATGGGACCTGGGGTGACCTTGATATAATGCACATATGACTTAGGTCATGTCAAAAAGCTTTTATTTAAGCTCTAGTCCAAGAATTCATTGACTTTAACTCAGCAAATCATTTGTCAGTACTGTTGGGCAAGAATATGTTAAAAAATTCAGGTCTTGCTTAATCAGTCTCTAAGAGGTGACTGCCCTAGTGCTTGAAGCTTGTTTATCTATCTATCTATCTATCACTTATTTAATCTGTTGTTTATTTAATCTATTCCTCTTGCACCCATCACATTTATAATATTTAAAAATCATATGTAATTACATATTCATCCTTTATTGTATTTAAATTTATAAAGCATGTTTACCTTTCCATGTTATTAAGTTTGTATTTTGTTTTATTCATTTAATTCTTAACCAAGAAAACATCTTGATTTTGTTTACTGTAAAATCAAAATCCTCACTGTTGTAGTGATTGAAGAATGAGTAGTAAAATTTATATTCTCATTCATTGTATTCAGAGTATATGCATAAATTGAGTATCTAAATGACATTGTGTAACTGCGGTCAAGAAATACAGGTTAACAAAATAATATATACAGTTCCTGTTGTGTTGAAACTTTGTCTTACAGGAAAGAAGACATAAAAACAGTACCACTGTCTATTTAATTCTATTATATTAAACACTACAAAGAGAAGGAAAGGAAAATGATGTTCTCACACCAGAAGTTTTAAGTACAAATTAGGATAGAAAGGAAAAGTAGTATTAGATGTTGTTTCTAAAGTGCTCAAGAAACATACAAGTGCAGATTATTTATTGGCGGTAGGGGGTATGGGTCTAGAATTTACAAAAATGTTGGGAAACGTCGCATGTTGTTTCAGGAACTGTACCCGGCCAACAAGCAAGAGGGCCCCAAGGCTAGAGCTAAGCAAGGAGGCCTTGGGAACACAGGCCACTGAGGAGACAGAACCTGTGCCCCTTGCGGGGACACAGCTCCTGTCTTCCTCACATCACCCTGCTTGGCCCCGGAGGATGGCTGGTTAGTCAATGATGGGTAAGACCCCTCGATGGTAGGGGCAGCCTAAGACAGGCACAGCCACATGGGCATCAGGGAAGAACTTGGTGGACTTGGAGAGAGGGCAAAAGACCCTCACCCCTCAGCTTTGATACGGCCAGAGTCTTCGTTCTATCTGAAAGCAGTCTCCTTATCTCTTAATGGCTCTGCCCCCGCCCCACTCCCTCCCTGCCTCGCTCAGGCTTGAAACAATACTAAAGGTACCTAGGTACAGACCTAAACTGGATCAAGCAATTCCCTGGGGGAAATTAGGCCTAGAACTAAGTTCCTCTAAGTATTCTTTGTTCTTCCCTCAAAAGCTATGGTAACTGGCTCATACTGGGAAGGAAATTTACATTATTCACAGACCCTGACCTGAGGCAAATCTCTTGTGTTCCATCAATTGTTATCTATGATTTCTATTTGTTTTCTGTAAACATAACCTTTTTGACATTGATTGATGAGCTTTGCTGTATACCCCTGTGCAAATGGTTCTCAATAAAAGCCTTTGGACACGGGGCCTGAGATCTTCTCCATTAGAGGAAAGAGCCATGCCCCCTCTCCTGGCAGACAGAGAAGTGTTTGCAACGACTCGTATTTATTCTCTCCATCCATGACAACCCGGAGACGGGCTCTCCGGGAATCAGAGTCTGAGCTCCCACCTCAGCTGGCCCCCTAGAACAGGGACCCTCAGATTCAGGAGCCCTGCACTCCACCACCACACAAAAATGCCATGGGGAAGTATTAAGTTGGGATTCCTTATTTCATAACTGGTAGTAAGAGCATTGGAATGGATGTGGGCCCTTATGGAGTGGACACTAAGGAGAGCTCAATCCCATCCTGAAGACCCTCAGCATTTAAAGGTTGGGCAGAGGAGAGTCTGCAAAGGGCACTGAGGCAGAGAGGCAAGTGAAGTTAGAAGGATAAATAGGGAAGAGTGGGAGTAACACTAGTAAAGGGAAGAAGTGTGTTTAAAAGGCAGAATGGTTCTTATAGGGCAGATGTGGATGAACTATCCCTGTGGACCTGAAAACAGACAACATTCGTGATATTAGGATAGTCTGGTTTAGTAGAATTAGTGGCACAGGAACCAGGTGGGGCTTAGGTTAAAAAAGAAACACAAGAATGAGAATTAGAGACACTATGCATAGAAAATTTGAAACGTCTGTGAAGTAGAGGAGTGAAATAGATGGTACCTGGAGGACAATGTGAGTTAACATGCCCATGCATATTTTTCTTCATATTTTCTGAGAATCATTTTCAAAGCAGAGATGAATTGGCACAAAACATATAAACATTTTTAATATTTGAGAGATTTGATTTAAAGTATTGCTTATTTAGGTATTTTATTTAACTCATTGCTAATTTGGCTAAAGAGTAATTTATCATTGTTCCAACTAATATCACTTTGTAGCAAA
>NW_026555257.1:0-19970 GCF_021234165.1 Pteronotus mesoamericanus
CCAAGGGGCCCCTTGGGGGTGGAAGAAAAAGGCCAATACGGTTTTCGCCTTCCGACACCGCGTCCTTGTTCTTTGTCATAAGCAGAGTATAGGGAAAGTTTTTTCTCTGAGTTTAGTTTTGTAATTATTGAGATTCCTCTGGGTATTTATTTGGTATATCCAAAAGCCAGAGAAGTAATTTTCTCATGTGTTAATTTTGAGGATACAGCAGTTTTAGGGTAGGTTATTTTCTGGGAAATCTCTACGGAGCACTGTTTTTTGTTAAAACAATGACTAAAGTAATACATTCTAGGAATACATTTAAGAAAATATTTTATTTGGAGAAGAGAGTTGTAAAGAGGCAAATTAATATGGAAACTCTTTATCATTCAAGACATTAAACATAAGAAATGCACACTGAAATATAGCGAGGTCTGTATACTCTGTGGGAAAAGAGAATATAGAAATGTAGGTAATTCCCGTATCACTGGCTAAAAATGTCTGATAGGATCGCAGCTCTTGTATAAACCAGGAAGTTTCGCTACTTATACTTTTCAACCACCTGATAAAATCCCTGTGAAGCACTTCAGTAGGTTTTGAGAAAAACAGTAAAAGCAAAACCTCTTAAAAGTGTAATAATCTCCAGAGAAAAGTGTGTCCCTGGCTCCCTGCCCCCCGCCAAGTCCTTGAACAGTCTCGGCCGCGCCCACGCGTGGCGCCTGCAGCACAGGGGTCGGCAGCGCCCACTCTGAGCTGGGGCTGTGAGGGCGGCGGGATCGTCTGACTCACGGGGACGCAGGGCTCTCTAGGGGCTGTGTCCCTGGCCTCGGGATGACATTAATGTCACCCACCCAAACCGAGTCTGACAGGCTTAGGGCCATTGGCCGGACAGCTCTGAAGGTCCTACACTGAGTGTTGGAATGGACTGGGAAGAATTAGCAATAACTTGGAAATTACAGAAAAAGGTACAAGTTGAATTTAAAAGGAAGACTATCATGGTTGGATCAGTTATGAAAGTTAAAGTTAAACATTTAAATATGTGGCTCAGCACATGCTGCTGCTACAAGGTGCAAGCAAGTTTTGGCTAGTACTGACACTTTGACCTAGTATTTTACTGTCATACTTAGAATGTTATTTTTTCTGGACAGATCAAGGCTGTGTTGATTTGTGTGAGCAACTGTGGCATCTAGTGGTTAATAATCATAAAGTAATTCTGTTTGTGTCTAAGGGATAGGTTGTGTTATAAAATATTTTAGATATTGTACAACATTGTAATCATGGAGACATAATAACATAACTGTTTACATTTTTATTTCCTCAGAAAGAAACATGTGAGATGATAGAATCTGTTCTGAAATATGAACAGATTATTATTTAGAGCACATTGGAAGACTATGGATGTTATAGAGTCTAACGCTAATCTACCTTTACTTAACCAAAATGAAGATGTTGTATTTAATTTTTTTATACTGACTGGATATTTGATGTTTCTACGCAATTATTTCTTTCTGAGGTATGATAATGTTATTGTGACTATGTTTTTTTAAAAGTCCTACAAAGGTTATAAATTTTCAGAAAAATACAGTGAAATGTTTAGAGATTAACTGGGATGACATTGGAATTCATGCCCCGTGAACTTGAGGGTGGTGGTAGGCGGATGTGATGCCGGCCAGGCCTGTGGACCAGGTATTGGTGGCTTGGGGGATTATACTTGGTACATTTGAGGTTCTCCATTATGAAAAGTTTAAAGGAAATACTGTATTTAAGATCAACGCACATTCAGTGTTTATTGCCTACAGAATTATCACTGTGAGATGGCCCACACGTTCACAGCGCCCATGTGCTTCGAGAAGAAGACTATGAGACTCCCGCTGTCACAAAAGCGTCAAGAGGTGACCGTATCAGAATTGAAACTCCCAGTTCTCGCACCCGCGAGCTCCAATGACAGTCCCCTGGATAACACCGAACACCCAATCAAGTTTACTCAGCATAGCCTATGATTAGGCAGGAAGCCACAAAACTCAGAGTGCCTAATCACCCATCAGAGTTTATTCTAACAAGGTTTTTTATTTTAATTTTCTCCTTTCATTACTCTCCTAAAATACTAGTAAGGTCCAATTCAGTATTTTCTCTTAGAAAAGTCAAAATGCATGTGTTACCTTCCTTCCTATTCTTTAATTTTCAGCCCATTAATTTCTCAACTCTTTCTGTCCTACAAATCACAGTGGTTGAAAAGAAATGTAATAATCACATTATATACGTAAAATGTTTCTCATAGCCACATAAAAAAGAAAAAACTTGGAATACCAATCTTAATAATGTATGTAAAATAATTTTATTTTACGCATCATGTAGTTCCAACTACATGATGGTACAGTAATTCAGGGAAGAAAATAGGGCCCATATTTCCGCACAGACTAAAATATGCGTAGGCCATGCACTAGTACAATAAAGAACCAACTCCTTCCTAGACATTGGGTAATGGCTGTACATAGCACAGTCCACTAAAATTCTGTCCGCTGGGCCCCTCCAAGAGAAAACACAGAACAGCCCCTATTGGCCCAGACAAACAGGCCTGAGCTATGACCGAACGAATGCAGGCCACCTGGGAACACGTAAGCAAAACCTGACCCAAAACACTCTCACCAGCAGGTTTCCATGTCCTATTTTCTGCCAAACTGTATTGCGAAGTTTGGCCCCCAAACCATGGCCCCTCAGAACTCTGGTGATCGATCATCACCCAATCTGGGCCACATGGCCTTCCTTCCCAAAGCCATTTCCTTTCACCTGCCAGGTGTTCCTAGGCAGCAGACACCTCAAGTGGATGTGCAGAGAAACTGGGAACCCCACAAGTCCCAGTCTTGGGGTTGACCAGCCACAGGCAGCTAGGGTCCCACCGGAGTCACCACTGCTGCTACTGAACAGCAAGTGGGGTCCTGCTGCCTGCCGCCAAACTCTCGGCAAAATCCCTGAGGTAGAGGTTTGGTGAAAGAGGAAAGGAGTCTCTACTCAAACACTACACAGTTTGCTTTCCGCACGCATTAGTCATTTCAGCTTATCCACTCAGGCTGCAATATTTAACTCTTGAGTTCCCCTATCATTCACCTGGCTAGTTTTTAATTACCTTATTTCTATAGGATTACTTTATGAACTAAAACAACGTAAGATACAAAAGCTAAACAAATTGGGAAGAATGGCAGGGTTCCTGCCTCAGACCCTGTCCCCTCTAGAACACCCACAGAAGAATAACCCTGCCACCCTCTGCCAGGCCAGCCTGATCCTAGCATGTACTTGCAATTCCTTCTCTCATTTAAAATGCTATCCTTTGGCAAACACAGGTGGCTATAGCACAATCATCCAGGCATCCCCCACGAAGAGCGAACTAGACAGAGGGAGAGAGGAAGAGAGAGGGAGACAGGAAGACAGGGGAGAGAGAAAGAGTGAGTGAGTTTGCCCTCCTTCTGTTTAAATCTTCTGGCCCATAATTCCGTGCAACCCAGAAGCGTCCAGCTTCCAGTCAATCCGTTCCTTTACTGGCAGATCTGCACCTACCCTGTCGTATCTCTCACTGAGGGTAGAAAGATCTGCCGCATGCCCTGCTAGCTTGTTTACCATTTCCTCGGGTAATTTCCTACTATGTATCTTCCCTTCCCCTCCCCAGCGATCCAATCAGATCTCTCTGTATCTGGAAAACAGGAATTCTAACACAAACTGAGAGACACGGAGCAACGTACTAGCAATTACGAACTTCTGAAAACCATTGGCAAGGGATCCTGTGCTGAGGTGAGGGAGACCCGGCACATTCAGACTGGAACAGAGGTCGCTGTGAAAGCCATTAGTCAGTAGGGCTTCTCTAAACATTTTCAAGAAGTCCAATGTCTTAGGGGCTTAGAGTACACTGAAACAGTGCAATGCTATTTGGTCGATCGCCTGCTGGGACAAGCATTTTCACATCTGGGAGCATGTAAGCACAGGAGACTCATTTGACCACCTGGAGAAGTCCGGCCACAGGACCCAGGAGGAAGCCTGAGTCATCTTCCAGCAACTGATATCAGCCGTGCAGTATTGCTACCACAAGGGGACTGTGCACCCGGCCTGAGGCCAGAGAAAATACTGATATAGGGTGAGCTTAATATCCAGCTAGCAGGCTTGGTCTTCAGCAGAGAATGTACCAATGACAGACTCACCACCTTCTGGGCCACCGTCCCCCATGTTGGCCCCAGAGATCTTACATCGTCAGGGTTATGACAGCCCGAGCGCCGATGTCTGGAATCTGGGTTAATTTTGTACAGGACGGTGATGAGAAAAGCCCCATGCGAGGGGGACAAGGTTGATAAACGGAAGGAGAAAATACTGAGTGGAGAGTTCCACATACCACACTTTGTGTCAAGAGAAGGCCAACAAGTGTTTTAAAACTTCAAGGATGGCTGACACCAGCAAAAGACCAACCATAGAAAATACAATGAAAGGTCCGTAGGTCAACACGGGCCAGGAGAAGGAGCGGAGGCCATACACAAGGCACCATGGGGTGACATAAATCCCCAGGTGACATAAATAATGAAGGACAAGAGATTTAAGGAACATGAGATACATGACACCTAAAGAAAGAAAGAAAACAATAGTATGGGCGTCTATCTGATCATAAACAACACAAAGAACAAGGCGAGAGGCCGCGTGGGCCAGGAAAGGCCCTGCCCTCCCACAACCCAGCAGCAGGGCTTCCTCCTGCCTAGAAGCTCTGCCATCAGGGAAGAGAATGAAAGAGGCTTAGGTTTAACCAGCAGGAGAAACAAGAGCCCATAAGTGAAAAAAATTGAAAAATATCATGGGGAAGTACATGATTTCACACCACAAAAACAAGTCAGAGGGCCGCATAGTCTGCGGGGAGGGCCCTGCCATTCACCCTGCCCCAAAGTGGGGCTTCCTCGGGCCACGAGGTTTGCACATCAGAGAAGAGGACAAAAGCCCTGGATTTAACCAGCACTAAACACAAAGTCCGTAACAGAAAAAAAGTGCAACAATATAATGGAAGTCATGTGAATTCACTCTACAAAAATCAAGACAAAGGGCCACAGAGTCAGGGTAAGGCCCCCTTGCTTTTGTGCAGTGTTTCACAAAACAGCAGTGTTTCCTCAAACCAGAGGCTCAGCCCCCAGACCAGAGGACAACAGAGCCTGCTATTCTGTCACCCACAACCCCACCCAACTGGAAGGCAGCGCCATTACTCCTCAAGCCCATGTGGATGTGAGGATCACCGCTCCCTGCTTCCTTCTTGGAAGTGAGGAAGAGCACTCTCTTACCAGCACAGACGGGAGGGTGACCACTCCCCCAGCCAGTGGGGAGGAGAGGATGGCCAGTCCCCAAACCTGCAAGTATTTATGGACCGCCGAGCCCCCAGCCATCATGAAATAGAGGAACATTATTGCCCCAGCCAGCCTGAATTCAAGGATCATCACACCGTACTTCGGTCCAGAGTCCAGGACCGCCACCCCTAGCCTCACTCCCAGCGTTGCCCTGGGGCCCCCCACAGCAGAAGCAGCACCAGTACTGGTAGTGGATCCCCAAAAGATCACCCATGAAAAATGCCTCCACGCTGCACAGCCTGAGAGTGGGACCCCAGGCTCTTCCTCTGGCTCAAGCCATGGCTGGCTGGGGGTACTCAGAGGGTCCTCAGGTTTTCCTAAAATGTATATGCTGTGGGCCAACCACTAACAAGCACTATCAGAGGCAAACTAGTGACACTCATATAGGCTTTATAAATGGTGAAGGTCCGAAGGCTGACGCCTGGAGCCTGGGGGTCATCCTGTACTGCATGGTTCAGAATAAACAGCCATCTCAAAGACGAGCTGTGTGGCACGGAACCAAACTAACGAGTGCTCATTTCCAGATGCCAGATTTTTATCTGGATTCTGTCAAGAGCTCTTTAAAAAAATCCTACCTGTTGACCCTCGCCAAAGGACATCCATAGCAGTATCCCGAAACATCAGTGGATCAATCCTGGGCCGGAGGAGGCGCTGATGCCATCTAACGACCCGTCCCGGGGCGGCATCGATCCTGAAGTGATAGAAACCGTGGAGCACCTGCCATTTCAGAAGGAAGAGGTGGAGGACTCAGTGTCAAAAAGAAAATATAATGATATCATGGGCACATACAGGATCCTCCTGTACAAGAGCAAAAGTAAAAGGATGGTCCGCACCGTGAAGTAAGGCCCTTGGCCTCCCCTGATTCCGGCATTGGTCTTGCCACAAGCCAGGGGGTTCCAGCCTTAGGGAGGAAACTGGTAAAGTCCTCCAGCCTCCCACACTCCGAGGAGGCCAGGGTGCCCAGCCCCCCGCCCCGCATGGCAACGAGGGCCAGCTCTCTCCCCCGGGCCTGGACAGAAGCATGACCTTGACCGTTGCCCTGAGCCGCCTCCACCTGCCGTCAAGGATGGTCATCCTCCCGGCCAGTCCGCACAGCCCAGGGCCCGGGACCAGCACGCACCTCCCAGTCCTCCGGGGTGGCCCTGGGGACTCCGCCACCGCCCGCAGCAACCGCAACAGCAGGTCCTGCCTACAAGCCGCCCAGTCGGGCCCCAGCCATGGCCAGAGGAGGGTGGCTTAGGAGGGTCCTAGGGTTTTTCTTAAAATGCCTATGTTTTAGCCCAGCCACTCACAGGCGCCATCACAAAAGAATAACAGTCAGGCCAAGTAATTTAAAATTGTGGGTGGCCTAAAGCAGAGGCATCTCAGGAAAAACCAGGGGACCCTGGGGCTGAAGGAGGAGCCTGGTCAGACCTGTGCTCGACCAGGAATTGAACCAGGAATCCAAGCAGGGACCCTGTGGCATGCGGGATGACACCCAACCACTGAGCCACACCAGCCAGGGCCACACCCCAGCAAGGCCAGCCACCGGTGCGGGAGATGAGCCAGAAGCCGGACACAAACAACTGTGGGTACGAGTGGTGCCAGAAACTCAGGCTGTGTGTGCAGGTGAGAGGATCCTGTCCAGCGGACGATGGACGTGTGCAAAGCGCCGCGACGTTCCCCTACAGGATTCACATCAGTAGGGTGTCCAGCATCTCCATGGCCTTCAAAGCATCTTATCCAAAATATCTTCTGAGCTGGGAGGATGGCCCGGAACACTCTGGGGGTCAGAAAGAGAGGCTGCCCTCGCTGCAGATCCACCTGTCAGCCCCCACCTAATGAAACTTCAGAGACTGGACTGTTTTTCCTGGGACCCATCTCCCCTCCCCTGCTCTCCTTTGCTCATATGTTTATGGGGGTGGTTCTTAAGCTACTCGGTGTTTCCAAATTTGGAAAAAAACTTGATACTCCAGAAAGATGTACTGGATCCCCTGTTTTCATCCTTTCTTCACAGAATCTGGGTTGGGCGTCCTGCAGTTTGAGAGGCCTGTAGTGGTGTGGCACTTGGGCTTTATTAGGAAACTCCCAACAGTAATACAAGTGGTTTTGCAGGGAGAAGGCCAGCGCCCCGCATGCTGGGCCTCTCCCAGACACTAGGGCACAGCAGGAGTGAGGCAGGCAGAGTCTCTATCATCACACAGCTCATAGCCTGGCTGCTCTGTGACAGCAGCAGGAACCCCCTGTCCTGACCTCTCAGCTTGGCTTGCTTCCTTCTCAGCTGCTGTCAGGCTCAGGCAGGCTCTCCCTTTACACAGGTCAGACGTGGAAAGCTCTGGAGGAAGAGCGTTCCAGGCAGAGGGGACAGCCGAGCTGCAGGGATGCTTGACAACAGAGCACAGGGAGCTAGAGTGAGGGCTGCAGGAGATGGGGCTCCTGACGAAGGGCAGAGTTCCCGGGTCACGGGACGGGGTGTGGCTTTTACTCTGAGAACAATGATCCATCCAGGAATGGTTTTAAGCAACCCACTAATAGGATTCGATTTAAGTTTTAAAACTAGTCAATTGGGGAGGATCTTCTGCCTCTGCAAACATTTTTGTCTACGTCTACATATTAAAAGATTCACCAGGCAGGGCAGATTTTCTTATAACCACTGAAGAAATGTGAACCAGAAACTTCAGTTTTCACTTTAATCTTTTAATCACTCCGGCTCCCTGAGACCTACCTGCCTCTGCAGAGCTGACTCACTCTTCTTACATCACTGAATAGCTGATCTTCTTGCCCTTTTCACTGAGCAGCCTGCTGTGTTCCCTTGATTCAACTGCTCTCCTTCCCAGGCATGTGGCATAGACCTATGATGGGGAGACCCAAGACAATCTGGAATTATCTTCTGGAGGGCGGGCCCCTTGCAGTGCAGGCTTCCCCCACTAGACGAGTGCTCTAGAGACACACCTCTATCAGTGCACTAGCTGGTGGTGTTGTGAGAGGCTGTGTTCAGCTTCAGTGAATTTTTTTTGAAGGCCCTTTCACTGCATTTGCCCATTTCTGCCCCATGTGATTTTTTTGCTCGAGCTCCTGGATGACAAAAGTCCTCAAAGGGAAATGTTTTTCCTGATGTGGAAGAGGGGAAACAACAACAACAACAAAAAGGCAGAGCACTATAAGGCATCAAAATCAATGAGTTCAAAAACTTCTGAGCAGTGGAAAAATGTCTCAGTAAGTGTATTGGATCAAATGGAGTGAACTTTGAAGGTAACTGAAGTTTAAACATCTGAGGCTGGATACACAATTTTTTATAAATACATTTTGTTTTCTTGGAGGGTCCCCCCTTGTATGCGAATATAGACACATCCCACTACCCACCGGCGGCCCACCTCCATCCGTCTGTGCGGTGGCGGCCCTGGAGCAGTCCCATCCCGTCCCTGCGCCTCCAGCCGTTCCCGCCCCGCTTGCGTCCGCACGCACAGGGTACGTGCTTGGTGAAGGCGGGGGCGGGAAGAAGAGGGCTGTTCCCCACGTGGAAATCTGCCAGGCTTTCTGGGACCCACTTTTGTACCAGGCCCATTTGGGGACATTCCAGGCCAACTGCAGAGCCCTCCCTGGTGGTGACGGGAGAGTCCTGTCCTAGGCAGCCACGCTCACCTCTGACTGACATCAGCGCTGACCTTCACAGCCAGCCCTGCTCAGATGGGGACCGCGCTTTGAGGTGAACCTAGAACAGAGTGGCAGGAATCAGGGCCCCTCAGGCAGAGGTTAGGGTGCTGCTTGGCTCACATCCTCTGTAGATAAGGGGGCCACAGGATTTAGCTTCCTAACCAAGACGGCCTGGAGGGTAAAACAGGGCGCTCTTAACACTCATCCCACAAAGACAAGCACGAACGAGCACTGTCCAGGGTCGGCCAGGCATACGTGTCCCAAACTAAGGCAACCAGCCTACCGGCCCCTGTGGCCCAGAGTGCCTCCCTGGGCTTGGGCCACCTGCCGAGAGACTCGCCCAAATGCACGTCCTCCACTGCCTTTCATTTGTGAAAGAAGTTCCCAAGCATTTTCACATCCATGTAGTAATCTAGTAAACTGTGAAAAAAAGTATCATCTCTTTAGAAAGGAAGCCACATGCAGGGCTCGGTGAGGAGACGGCCCAAGTTCCCACCAAAGAAAGTGGCAGAGATGGGACTGGAACGCAATCTCCTGACTGGTCCAATAAATAGACCAATTCCTCCTCGTTCCTCCACTGTCGGCCACAGGTGATTTACACAACTGTCAAAGGAAGAATGGGCCCCTCTGAAAGTCATAAATGGGCTTCTAGTGGGAACCAATCACTGTTCAGTAAGAAAGACTGAACTAGAGAAACCGCTCTCTCCTTGCCTCATGCAATTTCCAGTGGGTTTAATTTGTTTCCTATGGAAACGGGAAAGCACAGACACTCCGAGACGCAGTCACTCCTCTGCCAAAGGCAATCGCCCCCAGGATGTGTGGCCTGCACTCCTCTGATCAGAGCAGTCTTGCGCTGTCCTGTGGGTTTGAAGGGTTTCTTCTTAGCGCTGAGAGTCAGGGCTGCTTTGTCGCCGCTAAACTCCACCTCTTAACACAGGGCTTGGCGCGGCTGGTGCTCTAACTCCAGAAATGAGTGGATCATGGGCAGATGGGCTCAGAGGTGAAGGATGCACGCATGAGTAGATCCATGCTAGGACTTAGCAAATGAGTTGGTCTCTTTTGACAGGGGATCAGCTATAGTCACAGATCCATTTAGAACTTGATAAGTAGGTCACATTGAGGTTGACGTTGGATGTCCACTTTTCCCCTACTAATAATTCAAGTGCTACGTGCAAGAAA
Organism: Pteronotus mesoamericanus; assembly: GCF_021234165.1. Lineage (NCBI taxonomy): Eukaryota > Metazoa > Chordata > Mammalia > Chiroptera > Mormoopidae > Pteronotus > Pteronotus mesoamericanus. The sequence goes on from NW_026555257.1 coordinate 10,155, forward strand.
ACAGAGGGAGGAAGCGGGCTGGAGAACACCCTAACCCAAGTCCGTAAGCATGGTGAACGCAGAGCCTGAGCTTCTGAGCAGCAGCAGCTTGGAAGGCTGCCACAGGCCATGAGAAAGAGAAGGAGCTGGGCCGACTGGTGGGCCCTCCGAGGTCATGGGGCCTGGGCAAGTCCAGGAGTGGTCAAAGTAGGACCCGCAGGTAATGAGGGGGGGGAACACATGGGAACAGAAGAGAATTAGGGGCTTTGCCAGCAAAGAATTGTAATTCACTCAGTTATGAGGGAAGATGGAGCAATCCTAGATGTTTTGGAATCAAAGAGCTGGGTTCTAGTCCAGGGTCTGCCACTCTGCAGACAGGGACTCTCAGCCAAGCCATTTGATCCCTCCAGGCCAAGATGAAAGAAGAAAGAAGAGCAGTTTGCCTGGGGCGGGGTGAGGGTGGGGAGTCTGCGTACAACGGTGGGTACAGGGGGCCTTCTGGTGTGGATGAGCCTGTATGTAGATGCGGGTGGTGGCGATGTCAATTTGCATGTGTGCAGAACACACTCAGCTGTATATTGACATGCGCAGTTTACCGAATGCCAATTGCCTCTTAATAAGGAAACGTGGAACAGAAAGTTCACGATGGAGGGCACCGGCGCTCCCGCCATCCCGCCCCTGCTGGCGGGGACTGGAAGTTCACGCGGGAGGAGGGCGTGGCTTCCACCAGCGCAGCGAGGCCCGGCCTGGCTGCCCAGGCCTCCCTGTGAGGTAGCCATGCGCGCCCCCAGGCTCTGCTCCTCCCGCCTCCCAGGCCCCGCTGGGTCCCCCTGGCCGATCCCTGCGGGAGACCCGCACCCGGCCCCCCTCACTGACCACTCAGCAAGGGGGAAGCCCTCCCGCAGCCTCCCTCCCTCAGCCCGTTTCCTCACCTGGGCCCCTGCTCCCCTTGCTCACCCCGCCCTCCAAGTGTCCCGGACGCCCGTGGGGGCAAGTCCTGGTCTGAACCTCCAGGTCCGTGTCCGAGGCCCCCAGGCCTGAGCAGAGGCAGTGTCGCCAGGGTTCCCGGACCGACCGACTGACAGGAGCCCGCGAGGGCTCGAGGCTCCCGACCCTGTGCTGAGCGAACCAGAGTGAACTGCATAGCACTGCAGTGAACATAGGGGTGCACACGTCTTTGTGAATTCATGTTTTCCATGTATAGAGCCCAGAAGAGAGGTTTTGCTGGGTCATATGGTAACTCTATTTGGAAGTTTCAGAGGAGCCTCCAATCCATTTTCCCCAGTGACCGCACCACTTGGCCCCACAACAACCTAACTCAGCTCTATAATGGTTTCTAGAGCCAATACGTTGTAGTCTCAGCTGATTCGTTTCCCTTGTTCATTGGTGTCCTGTCCCTTGGATGGTGACTCTGTGTGCTTTCCAAGAAGACGGTTTCCAACGGTTGTGAAAAATGCTAAGTCTGGATGATGCTTTTATGTAATATGGAATAAACTCCATGATAACATAAATATTCATGTCAGTTTATAAGCCTGGATACACTTTCTCTTAAATTGAACATAAGGATTCTTATTTTCTGAAAAGATTCCAAGTCCATTTTTTACTTCCACCTTGTGTTGGTCTCCAAAGAGCAGTTTTGAGAAACATTTATTGCAGTCTCTTTTCTACCTAGTGAATTGTGCTCAACATACAAAGAAATCTATTCTATCTTATAACTATACTACCTTTTTCTTTGTTGGAGCATGTCCTTTTGCACAAAGGTATAACTTTAAATTATGTGTTTCAACAAAACCTAAATTTCATTGAAACTGTAAAAAATCAGTGTCTTGAGTCCTAGGAGTCATTATTTGACATCAATGAACCATAGGACAACCTAAGTAAACTGAACTACTGAGGGGTTGCAGTTTCTCAGATTCCGATGTCCTCTTCACTTAGTGCCCTACTAAACAATTGTCTAGATAACCGCACGTAAATCAGGTGAGGCCATGACATAACACTTAATGTGACTCTTTCTCGCAAAGGTGTTGGGCAGTTACAGTACAATAAGTACGTTCCAAGGTTCTAAATTAACTGAATCAAAATCATATTTGAGAACACATGAGCAGGCACTGTTTGAAACTAGTTAATAAATGAAATGGATGTCTTAATTTTTTGAGGTTATAAAATCTTTACTCACTATTTATAATTTTGAAAGCTATGCTCCGCATTTTTCAGTCAATGGCATCTGAACTTTGCATTATCTCTTTCAGATTTATTATTTTTCATTGTAGAACTATTTATCTACAGAGTACTGGTACCTCAAAAAGAGATGTTTAAGAAGATATATGTAATAATAAAAATACAATAAAAGTAAAAATGTGAAGAAATAAGGGGGAAATGTATAGAAAAATAGGAAAAAAACTTTAAAAATATAGGTTGGCTCCTGTTTTTCTAGCATTAAAGGGGACCCTAACTTACCGTGACCTGAGACGGAGAGAAAACTTCACCACGCACACAGCATCACTTTTGTGGTAAGTGGAATAGCATGATTCTCTGGGTGTTTCATACGTGTCCCCTCACCATAAATCAGGACTGCAACACCAAAGGGCAGCTCTGCAGGAGGAATTCTACTTGGAGACAATGCACTTATGGTCAGGTGTAACTTTGCTACCTTGCTTGGTTTTATTTTAAAATATGGAGTGTTCTTCAGAGAGAGCATCAGAGATGTCCTCACTTTGAGTGTTTTATGTTGGGCTGTCCAATGGAAAGTTTGAGGTATGCCTGTCTTGGGGTGAGAGCCCAGGGTGCAGCTGTTGGGACATTGGCTGGGGGGAGATCTGTGCTTTCCTAACCCAGGGGGAGCTAGAGACACCAGCTCCAAGTGGAGGACTCAAGCCAGATGGAGGACCCCACGGCCAGCCCGCCTGAGGGGCAGAGTCAGGCCCGGAGAAGGCCTTCCGACGTGGCCCTGAGTTAGCAGAGAGGCGACCTAGCTACTGAGCTGCTTATTACAAGTGTCTCTTTTCATAAAGCTTAAAAATTATATAAGCATCTTATCAATTATATTAAAATTGCATATTTATTACATTAATTCTATATGTTTAATGAAGGTATATATTGTATGCATATATTAAAATATTGAAAAAACAAGTTTGATGAAAAAGAATACATTTTAGGAATCTCATATTCTATATTAGAGAAATGAATTTCCTGTGCAATAATGACATTTATAATATATGATAAATATCTTGAAATATGAATAATAGCATTAAACTACATTAAAAATCTATGTTTTGTAGTGTCTTTATCTGATTTTGGAATTAGGATAATGCAGGCCTCATCAAATGAGCTTGGGGGTCTTCCCTCTTGAATTTTTTCATAGTTTGAGGAGGAGCAGTGTTAGTTTTTCTTGAAATGTTTGGTAGAATTCATTTCTGAAACTCTCTGGTCCAGAGTTTTTGTTTGTTGGGAGTTTTTTTTATTACTGCTTCAATTTCATTCGGTGTCACTTTGCATTAGAGAAAGGTAAGTGGCTGTTAGCTAGGGAAAGGAAAAGGATCAAGAGAATGTTTTCAAAGTGTGGCCATGTATACATATATATGTAAATGTAACTATGTATAAACTGTAGGGAGAAGACAGGGAATGCTGGATAGAAAGGTGATGGCCCAGTGCCGGCAGGTTGTCATGGAGAAGAACTCAGGGGAGATCCTTGGAGTGTTCTTGGTTTTGGCACATGGCCCAGAGAGCTGGCTGGTGCCAGGGAGAGCTGTGTTCTGTGCTCCCTCGTTTCTAACTCCCTTCCTTCCATCCATCCATCCTTCCTCCCACCTCGTCTCCCTCCCTTTCTGACTGAGAGCCTGTTTGTACAAGGCAACGACAAACTGGCAATGAACAAGGCAGTGTGGTTAGCGGGCAGTGTGAGGGGAGGGGCGGCTAGGGATGTGCCCTCAGGATGGCACCATGTAGTGCTAAGCCAAGCTTGCTCGGAGCACGGCCCAGCTAAGGTAATGTGAGAGCGCTGATGAGCCAGAGGCGGGGAGCTCAGGAAATGGACAAGAAGGGCCGCCTCATCGCATGGACCCATTCCACTCTGGCAGCCCTGCTGCTGCCCCCAGTTTCCCTGAATCTACAGCTCCTACTGCATCAACCTTATTGTCTCTGAATACTACTGCCTGTTCCTGGTAAAACGCAGACTTCCCTGTTAACTAGAGAAGACCTCATCTCTTGGTGGAAACTCCTGCCTGGAGCTGAATGCATGGGCGGATCCAGAAAAGAAGCAGAAAGGACCTGATGCAGGCCTCGACCAAAGCTCCCCATGCTCAGAGCCAGGGAGGCTGACTGCTCCGGGGCCTCCACTCACTTCTGGATTCTGCGCTTCGCAACACAAGGCACCACTTCCTCAGACACTCTCAGGCCCCTGGGCCCTTTCATCCAGCCTGGACAGAGTGCGGGGAGGCGCGCCAGAGTAAGCAGTTATGATTTTGCCTTGTGCATTAGACACTCGGGCTGGAAGGCACCAAGCACGGGGTCTGCCGTGGCTGGAATTCACAGCGAGAACCCATGTCTGCCTGGGAGACGGGGATGACGTGGACGTGGGTGGTGGCCCAGCGCAGGCTTATCGGAACATCCTGGGGAATTATGACGGTTGTGACTTCCTGGGTTATCCCTGAGCTCAGGGAGCCTTCCAAGCCGCTCTCCTCAACTTCAGCTGAGACAGTCCCAAGATGTCACAGGCGCCCTTTTGAAAATATGATAATTTGCTGCAATCTGAACTCTGTCAGTCCCAATGGGTGATGGGTGTTCTGCCTGCATCACCTCACTCCATCCCTGCGGAAACCTCTCAGCGGAAGCACTAGCAGTATTTCCAACTCCCAAAGGAGGACATCGAGACTCAAAGAGATGAACTAGGAGGCTGAGTCCACTTTTCCTTATGCAGTTGTCCCCGATTATTGACTGGGGCTATGTTCCAGGATGCCCAGCAGATGTCTGAAACTGGGGATTGTTCCAAAACCCATAGATACTGGGATTTTTCCTATACATACATTCCTATGTTAAAGTTGAGCTTGTAAGTCAGGCACAGGGAGGGATGAACAATACCACATAATGAAATAGTACAATTGCAATATACTCTAATAAAAATTATGTGAGTGTGGCATTCTTAAGTAAAGTAAGGGTGATGTTAAGGCAAGCCCTGTAATACCATAACAGTTGTTCTGATAACCCGGATGACTGCTGAGTGACTAATGGCTGGATAGTGTGTTCAGTGTGGATATGCTTGGGTGAAGGGAAGATTCACCTCCCAGAGGGTACAGACAGCATCGTGCCAGATTTTAACACTCCACTCAGAACAGCATGTAATTTAGAACTTGGGCCTTGTTTCCTACGTTAGTTGGAAAATAGGAGTCTTCAGAAGAGCAGTGCCATGTGCTCACACCCTCACATGTTGTACCTTTCTGAACCTGTGTCCATGGATTCTGTGTTCCCCTTACTCTGGATGGAAGCGCCCCAGCTCCTGCCAGAGGGCAGCCCCTCTACCTGTGTGCTGCATATCACCCCTACGTTTACTCAAGGACATGGCGTTAGCAATTTCCTTCTCTCTCCCCTGTTGCTTGTCTCTCCCTTTCCTTACTAGCATAGTATGCGCTCACGCTGCTATTCTCTTGTCTTCCAACGCTTTTCCTCTTGACCCCAGTTCCATATCCAGCACTGCTCTAATACTCTCTTCCATTGTTTGGCAAAACTCTTCAGTGGAGTTGTCCACACTCAGTGTTTCCAGTTGCCCTCCTTGTACCCTTTCTTATCTTGTTTACTAAGGCTTTCATGACTGTACCCACTGAGTCACGCCGACTTTCATGTTGCTAAATCCAACAGTTGGCTCTCTGTCTTCGTATCTCACATGACCTATCAAGCACTTTGCTATGGCTGATCACTTTCTCCTCCTTGATACAAATTTTTCACTTGGCTTCCAGCATAATGTACTCTTCTGTGCTTTTCTTCCTGAACGACTACTTTTTGCATGTGTCTTTTGGTTCATTCTCATATCCATGCTGTATTAATTTTGGAATGTCTATAGGTATGACCAGTTCTGTGATTTTTTTTTTTATCTCTTGATACTTAATGCCTTAGTGATCTTAGCTGAGGTCATAAGATACCATCCATGTGCTGATGACCCCACATTCATATCTTTAGCCCGGCAGTCTCTCCCAAACTCAATACACACATCTAATTGCCCACTTGATATTTCCACTTGGATGCTAAATAGGCACTTGAAACTCAACCTAGGTAACTCTAGATCTAGTCTTCTCTACCTTACTGAGTCTTCCCCACTCCTTCAGTTGCCCAGGACAGAAAACAATCTTGGCTTTATCGTTGAGGCTTCCCTTCCTCTCATACCCACTATGTCATTTAGTAGGAGATCCTGCCAGCTCTACCTTCCAAATATTTATAAAAGAAGTCAGGTTATAGATATAATTTTACATTTTTAAATGTGTTTTCACCAATTCTACTCTTTTTACCTTGGTCCAAACCACTGTCATCTCTTACTTGGACTAATCCCGGAGACTCCTAAATGGCCTCCCTGATTCTGTCCTGGTCCCCTCTAGTGTATTCACCATACATCAGTTAAAGAGATCCTTTAAAGAGTAGTTAGATCATGGCACTGCTCTGCTCACGCTCTCCTGTGGCTCCCCGTACACTGTAGTGAAAGTAGAGTCATAGAGTCCTCTATGGACGTTTGTTACCTGGGCTCTTCATTCTCTTTCTGATTTTATTCCTGGTCATTTTCTTTGTTCTTCAGTCCACCCCAGCCACTCTGACCCTGCCCATTCTTCAGATGCACTTGGCGTGGACCACGTCTTGGTGCTGGTTACTCTCTATGCTTGCAGTGCTCTTTCCCAGGTATCTACATGAACAGCTTTTTCAATTCCTTCCAATATTTGCTCAAATGGCACTTTCAATGTATCAAACCACTTTTGGTATTCTTCTACCATTGATTTCTTGTGCTCCGCTCAACATGGATGTTAACAGAGCTTCCTTGATTTTCAACTGGTCCAGAATTTCACAAACTCATTTTTTATTGAGCTGAATCTCTGGCTCCAACACAGAGAATAAACCAGTCTCAGTTAACATGATATGTCAATAGTTTTGAATCTTTGGTGCTGAAGCCATTTTTTTTTAAATGCCAATTTCAAAAAATTATTAGTTTGCTCAACTTTGGTGGAAAACCTCCACTCAAATATTTTCAAAGCCCCTGTCAAACAAAGAAGAAAAGAGAGAGTAGCCTATTACTCTCATTGGTCAAAAGGTAATTTTTCAGACTGATGCTGTGGAGGCCCCCACACACTGCAGGATAATGAACACTCATTCCTCTTTGGAGACCTTAGACACTAGATTCCCAAAGAGTGTGGGCCTCAGGTCCCAGCCTCCTCACCTCCCTTCAGAGACCCAGTTATGGAGAAGAAGTGTTCATTGAAAGCTCCAACTGAAATCCAGATGGAGCTAAAGTACCAAAGTGTGCGTGCTGCCAACCTGGGAGGTTTTCTGTGTTTAACCTTTAGGCTTAGTTGGTTTAAGAAATGATTGCCGTAACAGTTGACAATGAACGTGGTGCTCTAAGGTGCATTTTAGTATTTTATCAAGTGGTCATACTTACCTTATACATCTCATAGTATTATTATTCCTAATTAATAGGAGGACTGAGAATTAACCATTGGATTTAGCAATTTGGAGGTCATTAGTCCCCTTGATGGGAGTGCATGTGGGAGAGTGGAGGGCAGGACTGGTAAGGGTGAGAGAATGGGAAGAGAGAGAAGAATTGGAGCCAGTGGTATAGCTAGTTCTTTTGAGGAGCTTTATTGCAAAGGAGGGCAGAGAAATGGATGGCTAGCTGATTGGAGAAGTAGGGTCAAGAAGCACTTTGTTTTTCCCTTCTTATCTCCTTTCTTCCTCTCTTTCCCTCCTGATGGGAGAAACCATAATATTTAGTATGTTGATGGGAATTTTTCAGTATATAATCATGCTGATCCTTTATATGATATCAGTATATTATTATATTAACTCAGTAGTTCAATAGCATGGGACAGATGATTGGATTATTTTATATATATGGGAATGAGTTTAGATAGAATAACATATGGTTTATCTCTAATTGGAGGAAGGTCAACTATGTGGCCGAGGATGCTGGCTTTGGTGGTAAGACTCTGTAGACATTTTCTTTCGATTGTTCCAATTGTTTTTCAGTGAAATAGGGAGCAAAATGATCAGCTGAGAGCCTGAAGGGGGAGGAGCCAATAGAAGTTTCAGGAGAGGAAGTGTGAAACCACCTTTAGGAGACTTTTAAGAGTGAATGGATTGGGAAGACAGGATATGATGCTGGAGAACAGTAAGGGACCATTTGAGGTTCATGGTCAACATCTAAAATGGGACTAGGTGATAACAGTTGATGTTTTCTAACCACATTCACCTTCATGGGTGGTGGCATGGAAGAGGCAGAGGATTACATTTTTACCAGAATTGTATTTTTGCCAAAGAATACAACAAGAGATGGGCAACAAAACTATGGAGACAGAGAAAAGAGCAGAGGTGGCCAGGGGTTGAGTGGGGAGGGAGGGATGAGTAGATGCACACAGAGGATTTTGAGGGCAGTGGAACTGCTGTGTATGCCACTATTAGTGCTATGGTAGACACATGTCAATAAGCGTTTGTCGAAACCCAGGTACAACACCAAGAGTGAACCCTAATATAAACTCTGGACTTTGGATGATAATTATGTGTCAATGTTGGTTCATCAATATAGGAAATTGTGCCACCCTGTGGGAGGCTGTTGGTTACGGGGGAGGCTGTGCATGTGGTGGGTAGAGGCAATGTGGTAACTCTCTATCTTCTCACTATTGGTGTGAACCTGTGATGGCTCTAAAAAGAAAGACTATTTTTAAAAATAGATGGTTAGATAAGTGACTTGGAGGGATAGGTCCTTGGGGGAGGCAAAAGATTGATAGAGCTCCGATATTAGAGGGAGATGGAAAATCTGAGCAAGTAGGGAGTAGAGTGAAGTGTGATGCTTAAATCATGGGGAGTTTGCATTATTGAGCATGACCGTTGGCTCAAGTAGGCTAGCGGTGGCTCAAGGAAGACCCCAGGAAGTGATGGTCCATTAACACTGAGCCAGGGTGTAGAATGGATAGTCTGTGTATGCATTGGAGTGCCAAGGATTCAGGTAGCAGGGGCGGAACCCTGGAGACATGGCAGTGACCCATAGGTGCAGACTGCAGTGATGAGGGTTCGTGGGTAACATAACCTGGAGAAATGGGATTCAAAGCAAAACACTCTTCAGGAGGCCAGAAAGATCTAGATGTGGTGAACAGCCAGAGGGATGCGCTTCCCACTCCCAGGCCCAGTGCTCAGAGGGCCGTGGGAGCAAAACCAGCCCCTCTTGAGAGGGCTTCCGAGAAGTGTGTCCTTGGGGAGCCAGGCTTCATGAAGAACCAGACAGCAATACCTTTCTAAGCAGAGGGGCAATGACAGAGACTTTCCTGAGGAGAAAGTAAGACTTGAGGCGGTGAAGTGGCAGGTCTCTGGAGGTGAAGAAGGTGATGAGGATGGAGCAGGGCTACGAGGAGTCTTGTGGGGCATCGATGGAAGGTCCTCAGGGATGACCTGGGGGAAGGACGGTGATGACAAAGAGGGATTAAAACACTTAAATTGTGTGGGGAGGAGGCAGTGAAACACAGCAGGTAAAGAGCATAGCACAGTGCCGGGCACACGAGTCATGCTCTGCACTTATGACAAAGAACAAAGACGCGGTGTCGGAAGGAGAAAACTGTATTGGCCTTTTTCTTCCATCCCCAAGGGGTCCCTTGA